>NC_055967.1:8986324-9286324 GCF_018492685.1 Alosa sapidissima | reverse complement strand
ACTATAGACTGCACATTATCCTTTAACAATGTTTGTGTGCCTCCAATTTCTTGTTTTATTTCTGTACTCAACCCAGCGGCATGCAATCAGTCTGAGAACTTTTCCTTTGACATTTCTCATACCAAGTTTGATACACTTTTAATGCCTGGGGTATTTAAAAAGTACTCACTCATGAATCTGTGGCTACTTAGTAGTCCTAATTTAGACTCCATGTGGACCATACATGGGTTGTTCACAGTTGAATTTTTGGGTGCAGATTTGGATGTGAAAGGGACAGGGGTGATTACCTCCTCCAGCATTTCCATCCAATCCCAATAATAATCTTAATTTACATGCTGAAAAAACACATGGCTGCAAACCATCTCTCCCAGTACAATGTCTCAAATGGGTTTTTATTATGACCGCCGCGCAGCGAAGGTTTAGTCAGATTTTTTTTTCTTTTTTCTTTTTCTTTTTCGCATGTCTAAATTTCCGTCAATGATTCCCGGGACACTGAAAGACCGGGGTACACGAAACTTGGTTTCATCGTGGAACCATCGTTTTTCATTTTGATCTGTAGCCGCCCCGCTGGACTGGACCCCCGAAAGGAGGGTAGGGCAGACACACATCTCAAGGGGCCATGTCAACCCATTCCATAACCACTCATTTCATGTATAGCGCCACCTAGTTAAACACAAAAAAGTAAAAATGTGGTGTTGTAATTGAAGGTATCTGTGACCTAACATAGTCAAAACTGCACGAAATTGGAAGTGTAGGATCATTATGACACCCTCTGTATGCACGCCAAGTTTTGTGGAATTCCGTTCATGGGGGGCCACACAATAAATTAATTGTAATTGACAATTAATTGTAATTGACAGTTTTCTGTGAATATCTCGAGAACGTAGGGCCTAGGAGGTCCACCTTTTTTATGTATGTTGGTCTTAAGGGGGCATGTCAACCCATCCCATTACCACTTATTTCATGTATAGCGCCACCTAGTTAAAAATTAAAAAGCAAAAAATTAGGTATTTTCATCACAATATCTCTGGCTGACAAGGTCAAAACTGCACGAAATTAAAAGTGTAGGATCATTATGACACCCTCCGAATGCATACCAAGTTTTGTGTACTTTCGTTCATGGGGGGCCTTACAATAAAATAATTTATGTGTACATTTAGTGACGGGGATTTAGTCAAAGGAGGGTAGGGCAGACAGTTCTCTGTGAATATCTTGAGAACTGTAGGGCCTAGGATGACATGTTAATCCAATTCATGTGCACACATGTGCACAAACAGATACACACACACACACACACACATACATTCACAGTAATCATACGTATGACACAGACTCACACAGTAGACATATGTACGCTTGCATGCACAGGCACATACGCAGGCACACACACAAGCACGCACACACACACACACACACACACACACACACTCGCACACATAACATAAACAAAACACAAACAATCAAGAATTTCTCAGAATTATGAACAGGCAAGATGGAGGTGGGGTTGTATAAAATGAATTTTACATGTGAAATCTATGAACTAATCATGTTTTGGTACTTGTTGTCTAGCAGATACCAGTGAGAATTGAGTGTGGATAATGCAATTTAGTGAGACAGTTAGAATCATATAGGCCTTTCAGCGTGATTTCTTTTTGTGGAAAAAATGTGCTGGACTGGGCGGCGGTCATATTTTGTACCGCTCTGCGGTACATCTAGTTTATCTGCAACCTCACTGACATATGACTTCATAATTGAGCAATCCGAACTTAAGATCAGGACAAATTAGTGTTGTAGGCATAAGCACTAGTCAGCAAATGTACAGTATAGACAGCCTCTTAAGTACTAGTCCTCTGATGAAATCAATAATCAGTTATCCAGCTCAAATTTCAGCATTTGAGAACAATGACATCCATTCTGAGTATGTTGAGGATAAAAGATGGGAGTGTTGTTAACCACAAAAGTGTCTTGAGTCTATGAGATGTGCTCACACCTGATTTGAATATTCTTTGATGTACTGTCACCATTTGAATAAAATGAAAATAATCTGAATGGTTTAGGTTGGGCAGAAGCTACAAATTGGCGTCATAGATGTTTTAAATTAGTGAAACTTTCTGTCTGTCTCTCGTAGGTATATCTCCGGATGACGCATGGTCAGACACAGACTCACTGTCTGAGTCCTCCTCACTCCCAGACTGCAATGCCGTCACCACAGGGGTCTGCAACACTTCAGAGACCTCATGGGCTCCTCCTCCTCCTCCTCCACCTCCTCCTGCAGGTGACCACGTCAAAAGCAACGGCAATCTTGATGACCTCTCCTCGGCACCGTTTCCCCCAGTGACTGCGCCACTGCCCCTCTTGGTCCCCCTGCTCGTCGACTGGAACGCCGCCATGGCGACGTGGGGCCTGGCGTGGGAGGCCCATGTGTATGGGCTGGGCTGCATGTTCGCACTGGTCGCCACCATCTCCGCGCTGTGCCTCCTGTGCCTGCCCCTGCGTCGTCCGGCCAGCTGTGGCCTGTTCGCCGCTGCACACCTCCTGCAGATGCTGACTGGCGCCGGCCGTGCCTTCCTGCTCTTCTACGACCCGTATGGCCAGCGGGAGCGTCTGCCCGGCGCCGCCGCGCTCCTGCTGCACGAGACGCCGTTTCCGTGCCTGACCGCTGCGTTTGGCGCCGTGCTGCTGCTGCTCTCGGCACGCTCGCGCACCCAGCTGCTGCCGCGGGCACTGCTTCAGCGCTCGTCCTGCACGCTGGCCGCTCTCCTGCTGACCCACGTGGCCCTGGCGCTGGGCTTCGTGGGCCTGGAGGTGCTGCTGCCCGGCCTGCCCTGCCTCGCGCTCGTCCCACCCGGCGCCTTCGTGGCCCTGGCCCTACTCCTGGCCACGGGGTACCTGCTGTTCTACTGCTACGCCCGCGCCGACGCCAAGCACATCTACCGGCTGAGTGAGGCGTCACCCGAACGCTCGGCCGCAGATGCCGCCGCCACTGCCGCCATGCCGCGGGCCAGCCAGTGCCCATTCTCGGAGGCCGGGGTGTGGGAGCGGGCGGCAGTCACCGGGGTGTTCGCCGCTCTCTTCCTGCTGGCGTGCAGTGGGCTGCGGCTCTATGCCATGCTTCTGGCGGCTGGGGTGGCCGGCGATGGTCAAGTGGGGCTCCCGCCCTGGCCCTGGTGGGGGCTGCAGTTCAGCTTGCGTGGCTGCGAGGCTGGGGTGTGCCTCGCACTCGCTCTCATCATCACGCATCCTCTCCTCTATTGCGGGCAGCGGGCAGGTGGTATGTCCAAGCCCCCACACTGGCCCGGATTTGCCTGGAGGTCAGGCGGCGGTGGCGAGGGCAGCTCGACTAAGCCGTCCCTCCTGCCGGGCGGCTACGGTTGGTCCCTGCGGCCCGGCGAGAAGCTGTGTGAAGGCTTGACGCGCAAGGAGAGCGAGAGTGTGCCTCTCTACACGCTCGCCGACCAGCGCTTTTCAGAGACCGATGGCCTCGACCTCCACTACCCCAGCACACCGACCGACCTGACCGCCAAAAGGCTTGCCCATGGCAAGCTGGCCAAGGCCATCTCCATGGGCTCCTCCTTCGCCAGCCTGGACGGAGGGCTCTACAGCGACTCCACTGTCGACCTGCGGCCTCCCTCCCCCATCGATCTGCGGCGGAGCATCGATGAGGCGCTCTTCAGCGAGTCGCTGTTCTCACGCAGCATCTTCTGCTCCTCCAGACTCTCGCTGAGCACCAGGGGGCCCCCGGACGGCCAGCCCTGCAGGGGCCCCGTCGCCGCCACTGAGCCCGGCCTCTACCGCACCTCGTCATGCGGGGACGTGGACCAGCCCGCCGGCGGCGACGTCTCCAGGCCCCCCCACCGGGGCGTCCACACGCAGAGAGGGGCCTGGAGGGGGAGCAGCTCCGCCTCGCTCTGTGGCGGCAACTTCGGAGGCCACGTGGCGGCCCACGGCGCTGCGCCTCTCGCTGTCTGCTGCGCTCACATCCTCCCAGGCCAGGAGGCCCAGAGGGCGCCGGCACGGCACCCTTCCCAGAGGAGATACCCAACGCTGGGCTCCACGTCGTCCAGAGAGAGCCTGTGTGACACACAGCTGGAACGGGAGCAGGTGGACGAGCTCGCTGTACAGGCAGAGTTCATCAACGTGTGCCGGCAGATTGATGCTCTTAGCATCAGCAGTGACACTATTGATCTGTAGGATCCTATTAAGAAGAGCATGAGTGTCTGCAGGTGCAATTGTATGGTTGCACTCACACACAGTGGACTCTTAGAGTGGAATGAACTGATTGGTGTGGAGGGACCTAAAATTTAAAAGTGTTTTAATGCATTTTTAAAAAGCTTCCCTGAACCGAGTGTATACTCTAATAGCAGGGAAGAGGTTTAAAGTGCCATCTTGTGGTCATTTCACAGAGCGAAGAACAGTTGAGTGGTAGGGACAACGCCAACAGTAGGCTATAAAACTCCCAATTAAAACCACTTCTTCAATTTCAAATTTTTAAAACATAAGTATGTAATGTTTATATAATGAGATATAAGTCATATAAAGTTGATAAGTATCCATACTTATGACCAAGAGGATGAGGTATGAGCAATCAAAGGGTCCCACATATAGGTACTGTATTGTGGTACATAGATAGAGAAAAAAAGATAATGTTGAAGAAATCAAGTCAAGTGGAGTCTTCTGTGAGGGTTGAACTTTTTTTTCAAAAAGTTGAGACTTGGACTCTTCAGCTTCAACTCAGCTGTCAAGAATGTGGAGCTCTGTGTAGCTGTGTCCAGCTTTCTGCTCTCAAATATGCCCTCTGAATTGTTGCATCCATTTCATTCCAAAGAATCTCTCACCATGCTGTGCTGCTTACTGCTGAAATGTAACCATTGTGAAGAAACAATGATAATTTATGTACTTTTTCATGTACAATTTATAAGACTATGCAAATTATATGTATTGTCATACAATAGGTGACTGAAAATGCCATAATAAAAGATCCAGAAACCAACGTAGTAAAGGTTGTGATACAAATTCAACTTCTCAGTAAGGTCCAAGTTCACACGTGAATTAGATCAAGTGGTGGGGAGAACCTGCTGACAGCTTTGCCATAAATAGCTCTTTTGGCAGCTTATACTCTAAAATCAATGTGCCATTGTACAAGTGGGTCAATACTCCCCCCTACTACCCACCAACTGGCTGATGGCTGAATAATATATGAGTTAATGCTGCTCCCTAGTGTTGACTGCAATGGCAAAATGACACAACAGAGACACAACATGTGTAGTTACACAGATATATTCAATTTAGTGAGAATGAAATAGGAGGAATAAAGATAGATAGGTAAAGAGAAAGAGAGAGAGAAAATCAGATAAGGTACATAGTGGGTGCCATCACAGTTATAACTAGGCCACTGCTCAAAGACACTACTTTGATTTCAACAAGGTTCAAGTCAAATGAGAATGGAGACTGGAAAATTGGTAATCAGGGATTGAATCAAAAATTTTATTTAACCTACAATCAGTTATTTAACAAGTGGTCTCAAAAATGATGGGAAGTATAGACATGAAAAAAAAACATGTCTACATGTCAATTGTCCTTGCTACATCTCTCTAGCTATGTCACCCACACACACACACACACACACACACACACCTCTAAGAAGTCTGAGAGAAAGCTACACAGTGACAGTAACAGAATTAACATTGAGTTGAATCTGACCAACACAAACTTCATTCCTGCAAGCTGATACAATTGATTAAAAGCGGACAAGAGATCTAATGATTCTCACAATAGAAAATCGTTAGGTATCTCTAAAACTGCAAAAACATTTGATTTCTAAATAACTGCAAAAAACAGCAGAAAACCTGAGAAGCTGAAATCAGCGACACTGAAGCTATGTAGCTAGAACTACACTGAAGGAGTGCACAAAGCTCACATGAATCACTGGCTGTTGGTGCTGAATCTGACACTACTTCCGATTGCAAAGTGCTGAACTGCACACAGAAGAATTACAGTTGGACACTAACTATACAACAGACAACAGAAAGCCAACCCATGTTTTATTTCCACAAAAAAATGTGAACTCTTTGAGAGCATTACTTTTTACTCTGACAGAATTTATGTTTCTGTTTCTGTTTACGTTTCTGTTTATGTATCAACATGACAACAATTCGACTTATTCGAACTAACAGTGCAAAGTACAATCTCACAAGAATGTCTGTTTGTAAGGCGATCAGGCGGAATGAATCCCTGATGTCAGGCTTTACGCTTTGCCACTGGCCCCCTATACCTTTCATTCATTCTACTGGAGAGCATACAGTGAGCAGGCTAGCACAAGCTAAACAAGCTAGTTCATATGCTCTCATATTTAAAGAGGGCATTTAACATTCATCTGATTATATAGAGTATTTGTGGACAATACCTGTAACTCCCTCTAGGTAACAGTGATATCTAGGTAACAGAAATTTTGCTGGTCAGCCAAAGGGTAGTACACACAGATTTCTCGAGGTCTTTAAAGGTAAGGTATTCATATTCATAAGTTTATGTAGAACACCCAGTGTAGTCCTTCAAGGTCCTTACTCTCCCTCTGTGTGTGTGTGTGTGTGTGTGTGTGTGTATATGCATGCGTGTGTGTGCATGTGTGTATGTGTGCGTGTGTGTGTTTTCACACATCTCCTGCTACAAGTATTAGTGAAATGGGTATTCCAAGTCAAGTGTGCAGAGAGCTACAGATGAACTGAAATACACACACACACACACACACACACGTCACAATCTACAGTGAGAAACAAACCGGAGGTTCTGGCAGCTTAGAGGAAATGAAAAAAAAGGGCAAAATTACACCACACTTTAGAGCAGTGAGTTGGGTCTCGGAGTTGATTGTTTGTGTGTCCTGCGTGTCCAGTTGCGGCCAGGTGAATCACGGGCCAATCTCCTGACCCCTCCTTCGGCCAGCAAGTCTGCAAGCTGTGTAGCCTTCCCACTCTACATGGGGACTCCAAGACAGCAGAGAGAGAGAGAGAGAGAGAGAGAGAGAGAGAGAGAAAGAGAGAGAGAGAATACAGTATTCTGCTCATGTGGAGGAAGGGAGGGCAGTACAGTGTTCAGGTCATGAATACCGCTGGACTGGGCTGGGCGGGGGTTGGTGGGGTCACAGGTAGCCGTTGTGTTTGAGTGATGCTGGCGTGGGGACGTTGGGAGCCACACGGCTCTGGCCTCGGCTGCCTCCATCAGTAAAGCCGCTTCTCATATCTGCAGAAACAACACATAGGTTGTGAGTGCTTTCTGCGCAAAACACACACACACACACACACACACACACACACACACACACACACACACAGTACATACTTGCATAACACGCAAACAGAACAACATACACAAAAAAAAGCATGCACACACACACACACACACACACACAAATCCCATAGTCCCTTCAGTACAGTGCTAGTGTGTAGTGCAGTTGATTTCCCATTGGTGATTGAGAACTGTTCATTAAACACATCACACAAGTCATTTGGAGCTCTTCCAAAGTGAAACAAAATCCTAACACATCCATGTAAAGACATAACATTTCCTTTTTTTCCTCAGGCTCTAAGGCATGGTCTACTGTATGCTTCCCAAAGAATGGCAGTGAGCACTTTCAAAGCCTTTGTTACAGACTTTGAAAGAGCTGGAGAAAAAGAGAGTGAGGGAGGGAGAGAGAGACACACACACACATAGATAGAGAGAGAGGGAGAGACACACAAAGAGAAAGAGATGGAGAGACCATTGGGAGATTAAAATATAAAGGGAGAACTACGCAGTTAGAATTTAGTGAAATGAGGAAACTAGAAATGCTCCCCCTAAAGTCCAAACTGAGAGCTATCGTTTACTAAAGCCCTTTCACCAACAGTACAGGCACAGCATGGGGGCAGTGGTTTACAAGCGCAAGGTGGCGTGTACTTACATGGCACAAAAGAATATCTATGATGTGCATGAGTGAGAAAGAAACAAGAGAGGAAAGAAAGAAGACAAATTTGATCTCTAACTGCTACTATTTCAAAACTTTGATTTGGGGGACAAAACAAGAATTTAGCCCTCTTGACTCACTGAGAGGATGACAACAGCATTTTGATATCTTAATGATAATAGCTGGGGGGAGATACTGTGGAATATTGCAGCAGAGAGCAGTATGATCAAGCGATCGCAGATATGCAGATGTTGCTGACTTACGAGTGAAGACCATGCACACCGCCTTCCACCTGCGCAGACATTGTCCTCTTCTCAAACTTTAGCTCTCCAGAGTACATCATGGAGCTGGCAGAGAACACAGTGACACCAGGGGGCATGTTCAGCATGACTACAGCCTCAGAAATAAAATATACACACACATAATCTGGCAAACACATCAACACACAGTAAAGTGAAGTCCTCACAAATGAACACATGTACAGTATGTGTTACTGTACATGTTTAGAGATACTACACAGATCTGTAGATCATATATATATATATATATATATATATATATATATATAAATCTGTATATAGATAGATATATAGATAGATAATACCAGCTGAGATAAGTTGTATTGTTTTAATCATGGCAACCCTTTCGCAATTATGTATGCCCATAATGTAATCTGAAAACTGCTGCCTTGATTAAAAAAAAAACAATGAAACTAATCTCAGCTGGTATTCTGTCTATAATGGAGTGGAATGGAAATTTCCAAGTGACCCCAAACTTTTGACGGGGAGTGTGTGTGTGTGTGTGTGTGTGTGTGTGTATGATCACAAGTAATTACAGCACGAGACACAAATTAATGAAACCAACAATTCCTGTATAAATTTACAAATGTGACAATTAAGCTTTCCAGCTTGCAAATATATGAACTGTGGATGGTTTAACAATGAGCCTGTAAATCTCACACTGTAAGCTACTTTACATCACTTCCTGTAAATGTGCCAGCAGTCACACTTTTAAGCATTCATCTGAGTGAATAATGTTGTGCGTGCAGTAGCTTACCGTAAGATGGACAAACTCTTAGCCCCGATGTCCTGGCAACCATGCTGGATGCCTGCTATGAGGTAGGGCACAAATTTATGGATGGAGCCTTTGTCTTGCACTGACCCCGATACACCTTGAGCCACCTTCACTTTATCTCCCTCGCTACGAGTGAAAAGACACAATTATGTGTATTTACACACACACACATAGACACACACACACTGTAAAAGAATGTTAACATTACATAACTTTTAATTTAATTTCATCTGATCTCATGATGTACTGCTCAGTGATATCACAGCTTTGCTCTATGACGGAGCTTGGTAAAGAGTGTCTAGGTCTAGCTCTGATTCCTGGCTCTACAACACTACCTGAAGTATCGCTTCTGGCTGCTGCTGTTCTTTTCCATGGCATCTAGAGAGCCCATCCCGCGGTACTTCTTCAGCCGCACGCCGTCCGAGAAGAAATACTCTCCAGGAGCCTCTGTGGTTGCCGCCAGCAACGAGCCCATCATCACTGTCAACAGCCATAAGTCATCAAATGATATGACATGTTATGAAAACTAATAAATTATTAACACACAGTCACACTGAGTAACCCACCTGTTGATGCGCCGAGTGCCAGAGCCTTAACCACATGCCCCACCGTCTGAATGCCACCGTCTGCTATAACTGGCACACCAAACCGTCGGGCATATTCTGCCACTTTATACACAGCTGTACCCTGTGGTCTCCCGACAGCCATCACTATGGTAACACACAAACGCACACAAACAACACAAACATACACAAAGGAACATAAGACCCCTTTATCCATTGTGTCAAAAGTCACAATATTTTGGTTGTGTACAGCTCCATACTCTATTTTGACCTACTTTCATTTTCAGCTAAATGTAGACTGTTTGCAACTGTTGTTCCACTGTTGAATACAAACCCTTGTCAAACATTATACTTTAACAAACAAGGCAATTTCAGAGCGTTCATCGTATGTCCTGTGTCCTGTATGTAAGTGTCCCATGTGTCCCATGTGATTGTGCAAATAAAGGGAGAGTCCCTGGGCTGCCTGACCTTCCTGAGTGATGCAGATGGAGCCGCAACCCATGCCCACTCTCAAGGCGTCCACCCCTGCATCGATCAGGTTCTTGGCCTGCGCTGCAGTCACAACTGAAAAGACAGAAAGCCATGTGGCCATGAGTGAAGTGAAGAGTTTTGAATGAAATGAAAATAACAAAAGTATTTTTTTTTTTCAGTTTTAGTAAAACATAAACGCGTAAAGTAATAATAAATATGTAATACTATCAGAATAATCTAATCCCACTGCAATAACATCAAACCAAGTATTAACCAGTATTAACACCATCAACTAACTATGTTGACTGCAATATGCTGCAGTATTAATATCATCCAGTTGGCTACAAACAGGGTACAATATTAAAATCAAAGTGCAATAACAAGAAGTAAGGCAAATAAAGAGGAATCACTGCCATCATAACACTGAATACTGTGTTCTCTATCTCTCTCTCTCTGATTCGACAAACCAGATTCTAAGTGTGATGTGGCTGCCATGCCTTGCCTACCGTTTCCTCCCACCACCTGCAGCTCAGGGTACTTCTGCTTGATGTAATTGATCATGCTGATCTGGAACACTGAGTTCCCTTGGGATGAATCCTGGGAACAAACACAATTATTACACCAGATCTGCACACTAGCACAGATAGCAGCATACACTAATTGAAAACAACAGGTTCATTGCATAGCCTGCCTACATTTCAATCTCAATCCAGTTGTACATATAATGGTACAGACATTAGTTATGACAATAATTGACTGTTGCTATGGTGATTCATTCACTATGAACTTCATTCCCATTTGTTTGTATACTTTATTTTATTCTTTATGTTTCTTAGTCTTATTCATACTTAAATTGAGCTACCTTCTTGTACCAAACAATTTAGACACATTTCAACTCCTACACCAAAGCCCTAACTAAAGCCCATATATTTCTATCAACTCTACCCCACAATCTCACATTCTATCACAGAGATGACCTTTGACCCTGACCGTAGTCCTCACCAACACGACCACGTCCACTCCGGCCTGGATGAGCAGGTCCAGCCTGTACTTGTCGTCCTCGCGAGTTCCTATGGCTGCCCCACACAGCAGCTGTTTGCGTGAGTCTTTAGAGGCCAGCGGGTAGTCACGGTTCTTTTTCAGGTCTGTGCGCGCGATGATGGCCACCAGCTCGTCGTTGTCGTTCACTATAGGCAGCTTCCCTAGGGACACGAGGAAAGAGGAAGAGAAAATGACATGTCTCAAACATGCAACACAGATTTTAAGATGAGCTATACAATTCAAACGCGAGTGGACACATGCTGAAATGTTCAAATGAGAGGAGGAAGCATATGTTTTAAAAGCCTCAATGCTGAGAGATGATTATAGGCTGAATCAAGAATTGACACCAATCTCATACCAAAAATATATCATAAATATAGTTTCTTAAATTCTCATACAATTACGGTATTCACCAGAATTTCCATCTTTTTCTCATCCATTGTTGATGTTCTAATTTACCTGTATCAGTAAGCTATTGAAACTAACAATATGACAATGTGTTTCAGTAAAAACATTATATAGGGGAATAGGCATTTTTCAAACATATTTTCTTTTGTACATATTATTCATAGGTTACTACCATGTTTGTACTCAGCATCAGTCTTATTATTATAAAGAGCTCCCATTCTCACCTTTCTTACTGCGTTGGAGAATGTCATTGGCCTCTTTTAGTGTCACACCAGCAGGTGCAACAACCAAATCATCCCTCTTTGTCATAACCTGGAAGATTCACACTATCAAACCTTCTCCCCTGGGAAAGTCCCAATAAGCATGACACACAGTATACATACTACATACTACAGGTACGTAAACACAGATAAAGGCACAACACACACACCCTGTTACACCCTGCAATCGATGTAACCATAACACAGATTCATTTACCTCCTCCAGTGGCCTATCATGGTCTTTCTCAGACAGGAAGTCGATGTCTCGTGATGTGACGATGCCCATCAGCTTGCTGCCCATCTTGCCCGTCTCCGTGACTGGGATACCAGAGAAGCCGTGTCGGATCTTCGCCTCGATCACGTCACCGACTGTGTGCCTGGGGCTCATCACCACAGGGTCTGTGATGAAGCCTTGCTCGAATTTCTGAAGTGAACACACACACACACACACACACACACACACACACACACACACACACACACACACACACTGATGTGAGGACTTGTCTCCAAACATATTCTTATGTAAGACCAAAAACATACACACACACCCAGACCACAAGCAAATCAAGCAAACAGAGCATACCTTCACTCTCCGAACTTCATTGGCCTGAAACTCTGGAGTGCAGTTATGATGGATGATGCCAATTCCCCCCATGAGCTGGGACGAAAAAGCAATCAATCATGGACCAATCCAATTATAATGTAGATACACTTGGTGTCTAAAAATGGCAACATGTAATGAGTTTCTTTCTAGTAAACATGCACACAAACATCAGCAGTCTACAAAGGAACACACAGTAAAAAAAACACATGTTTATTTTATGTGAAGCCTACCTAATGTAAACTAAACTGATTTAGCCTTAATAAATTAATATCTTCTAAAAAGAATCTGAACTCACTGCCATTGCGATGGCCATGGATGACTCTGTGACAGTGTCCATTGGAGAGGAGATCAGTGGGGTCTTCAGGCTGATCTTTCTGGTCAGGGCAGACGTCAAATCCTAGGTGGCAAAATGTAATGTAACACAAACAATGACCTCACAATCAGTAAATAAATCTGCGACCACACTCATTTATCACATATCAACAACAACAACAACAACATATTGCATTTATATAGCACTTTTCAAGGTACCCAAAGTGCTTTACAGTGAAGGGGGAACTAACGACCACCAATTAGTAGCATCCACCGGGTTGATGCGCGGCAGCCATTATGCACCAGAGTGCACGCCCCAGCTTGAGGTGGAGAGTGAGGGAATGAATGAATGAGGGGGGCCGATTAAATGAGCCAGGTTGGAATTTAGCCGGGACATTAGGGAAACCTCTACTATTTGCGAGAAGTGCCATGGAACCACAGTGAGTCAGGACCTCGGTTTTATCATCTCATCTGAAGGACGACATCTCCTACAGCAAAGTGCACTGGGGCACTGGAATTGATTTAAGGGAAGAGTGTCACCTGCTAGCTACCCACCAACCAGTCCTCTGGCCATTACACTAACAGCAAACCGGCTGGCTCTTGCAGGCTATCATGAGGCCAGACCACTCCACATGTACAGAAGTTAAAAATGGTAAAGCAGTACGGTGATATCTCTGGTGTCTGTGCGGTTATATGGTTAGCTGACTGTCAGTTGTTGTGGACTGCTGTCTAGTTTTGTATAAATGCTCATGATGTGGATTACCAGTGTTGTCCACAGACAGAGAGGCTCTTTGCCTCCATCGGCCAGACACCATGCCTGGCTGTTAATGAGTTCTCAATTTTGTTGGTTTGTGTAGTACATAACATCTCTGAGGACATGTGAGCTTAATCGGCCTGTGTCAACATGTCTAACTCACCTGGGAGAGGGCAATAACAGATGCCCCTTCACTGCCTACTAGCCTCCTTTTCATTAGAACACACACATACACACACATAGGCTTCAGGTTTGAACAAACAGCTGACACTATCACACATTAGTTAGTTAGCTGGATGTGTGTGTGAGTGTGTGTGTGTGTGTGATGTGTATGTGTATGTGTATGTGTTGTGAGATCAAATAATGTATAAGTATATATACTCTTTTGATCCCGTGAGGGAAATTTGGTCTCTGCATTTATCCCAATCCGTGAATTAGTGAAACACACACAGCACACACACACACACAGTGAGGTGAAGCACACACTAATCCCGGCGCAGTGAGCTGCCTGCATCAACAGCGGCGCTCGGGGAGCAGTGAGGGGTTAGGTGCCTTGCTCAAGGGCACTTCAGCCGTGCCTACTGGTCGGGGTTCGAACCGGCAGCCCTCCGGTTACAGGTCCGAAGTGCTAACCAGTAGGCCACGGCTACCCCCTAAAAATGCAGTTAATATCAACTGAATGAAGGGATGAGTGTGTGAATCATACTGTGTAAACTTACCACTTCATCAGAAGTGAAGTCAATAAAACCAGGAAGGATGAGAAAGTCACTAAAAAGCAAATAAAAAATTGGGGTTAATATTATGCACAACAGACACCATCCAAACCAATGCTTTCTATCAATACCGTACATATAAACACACACACACATGCTTGTACACCCATGCACACAGACTCATGCATGCACACACTCACACAAGCTCATAAACAAAGCACAGCATGATGACAGTGCAGCTGCGTGTTGTGGCTGGAGGCACCTGCACTGGGAGACAAACATAATCACAGCACCTGCTGCTCACTCATTTCAGACTCACTGTTGAGATTGGGTTTATCTGGCAGGCTCTGGGAAAACTTCTGGCTGTTTTGTCTACAGTTGAAGCTAACTGAAGCTAGATGACTTTAGTTATGTTTTAAACTACACCCCCCCCCCTTCCCGCCCCAGACCACAGACACTTTAGAGTTGATCCTCAGGAGGTCAGGTCAGGACAATCAAACAAACTAAGAGCCTCTCAGGGATAATGGTACATTATGATGTCAGAAGGCCTAATCAGCACCCACCCATGTGTGTATGTGGATGTCTGAATTTGTGAAGGGGGCTTTGAGTGTGTGTCCTGTTAGTTCTTGAGTACTTCATTAAAGTAAGGCACAAGGTTAGAATGTGCATCTTGTGGGTTCAATTACTGTAGTTTGTGCCAGAAAAAGGTATTCAAGGTGTGCGTGTGTAAACTGTTTCAGTGTCTCTGTGTGTGTGTGTCTGTGTGTGTATGTGTGTCTGAGAGTGGATGTATATGGCTGTCTACAGTATGTTGCTCTGCTCACGGATCTGTATGTTGATGTATCTGCAGAAGGCTAAATGTATTACTGAGCCTATGATGTGTGCATGCTCTAAATGACTGTCCTAGATCCTCAGGGTTTATCCTACATACAACTGTATTTATTTCCACAGTGTGTGTGTGCATGCGTGTGCATTAGTGTGTTTGTTTTTTATGTGAGTTCACATGTCCTCTGGAAATGCACCTTATGTGGTAATGAGGGATTATGTAACATACTTACGACTGGAGGACAGTTAATGTTCTTAGGTGGTTACTGATACCATCATGTAAACATATACTGTGCACTTCACAAACTAAAAAGGTTTAAAATGCTATTTTGACTTAATAGATCCACATGGATATAATGGATATCTCTTTTCTAAAGACAGCCAAATAGATACATTTTACAAAACATTCTGGCATTCCTCTTTCCTCTCGTCACCAAAAAAAGAACAGAAAGATTCCTCCAAACAGCCAATGGCACTCGCACAGAAGATGTCACTAGCCAAGTTTACATGGAGTTTTTTTGTC
Organism: Alosa sapidissima; assembly: GCF_018492685.1. Lineage (NCBI taxonomy): Eukaryota > Metazoa > Chordata > Actinopteri > Clupeiformes > Clupeidae > Alosa > Alosa sapidissima. Next base: position 9,270,840 of record NC_055967.1, on the reverse strand, counting down.
CGTCCGATTGGACTATTCCCATTGGAAAAAAAAACATCTGTTTACATGGCCGTCTGTTACATGGAGTATGTTATATTCCGAGCAGGTGCTCTCAAGTGCTTTAGAATCTTTAATTTGAATAGCCGTTGTTGCCTTCTTGAGAAGAAACAGGAAGCAATCCGATTGACCGTATACATGGCTGTTCAATCGGAATAGGAACGGACTACATCACCTCTTTCATTCCGATTAAAATTCTGATCGGATCAAGCATTTTATTCCGATTGAGGTGTTTATATGACAATTTTTTATTTCGATTGAGCTGCTATTCCGTTTATAATCGGATTAAAAGTGTCCATGTAAACGTGGCTACAATGTGTTTACTGTAGTATAACAAACCAGGACAAGAATGACATTACAACATATTTGATTCACTGACTGGAATTATTGGCTAAACAAGAAAGACGAGGAAGGTAGATGTTTACTGAGCAAGTGGCCAGTTTAGTCTCGGAGCAAAATGTGTGTCCCATGGCATTAAAAAGACTGAGAGAGCAGCAGTAAGTATGTGACTGTTGAGAAACCACTGATAAGGTGTTCCTGAGAGAGTGAAGCCAAACATAACTGAACTTAAAGCGAGTGAACACACCTGCCACAAAAGGGAATGAAAGAGACAAACGCTGTGGCCCTGCACTGACCACGAGAACCTAAGCCATTCCTCCGTGGCATCTCCTCCAGATAAACCCTCCATTAGTCCAGATTAAACACTGCGCCTCCTGCTGCCAGAAATAGACGGCAGGACCACCGGCTGCTTAATGGCGGCTAATGACTGCCCATGTAAGCTGGCAGGGCAACTTGCTAATGGGTGCTGCCCGCCCTGGGCACACGTAAGTGCTCCTGCTGTTCTAAGATGTCCCCACACTGATTTCGAGTAAACATGGAAAACAGCAATCCCAAACACTGGGACTGAGATATCAGGAGCAGGACATTGATGTTAAATAACATTTAAGCACTAGACATTTATTAGGGCCTAGTGGAGACTCTGCTAGGGAGGTGCCAGGGTGGTGACCAAGGCACTTTGTAGAGCTGTTAAAATATGGACGACACTGGCATGCTACCTTGTAACCATGACAACAGACGTTTGCCGTCTACAGGGGATGTGCTATAATTAGAAAAGGGAGAGGGGTAGCTTGGGATGGAGGGTTGGAAGTGGGGACACAGCCTGTCTGCATGAGTACTGAGAAGGCCTGCAAAGTATACTGTTTTCATGGATACGGTGTCTGAGGGAGAAAATGGAGAAAGAGATCTCATCAACAGATGTCCACTTTGTGGACGTGAGATTTGCGTGTGTGTGTGTGTGTGTGTGTGTGTGTGTGTGTGCGTGCGTGTGTGTGCGTGTGTGTGTGTGTGTGCGTGTGTGTGTGTGTTTGTATGTGCTTATGTGTAAAAATCCCTTCCCTCTCCACTAATGGAGCAATCAGTATATTATAAATTACATAAACCAATATTCTGTAGAAGCATGACATAATCTAAAATCACTGTCATGTATTTGTCTTTGTCATGTTTTATAGGAACCCCTCATTTATTTCTATATTACTTAACTTTAAGTTTTAGCTAAGAGGAAGAGTGTGACTGATTCAGCAATCCATTTCAGCAAGCAAGTTCTCCACAGCAGAGAAAACATATATAACTACACTGTGGTATGTGAAGAGAGGAAAAGACTCTTATGATCATGTGATTCATTGCTAGCATTCTGATTGAATGATCTCAAAACATTGCCCATAAGAATCCAAATCGTTCAGATTTGCCCAATCTCATTGGGAAAGTGTCGCTCAGCAACATCGCCCAAAATGTTGCCCCGTGTATCATCACCTTTGTTATTCTGACTAGGGATGTAACGGTATGAAAATTTAACCTCAGGTTAAAGTGACCAAAATGATCACGGTTTTCGGTATTATCACGGTATTTCTAAAAGTGTGTTCAATATGTTCAGAAAGCACTGATAGGCCTACACAAGCTGAAAAAAAGTGTTCATGTTTAATTGGCTATGTGCTTATAGCTTAACTTACCCTACCATAACTTGGAGTTTGCTATTTCTGTTATTTGGATGCAATGAGTGAGACCAAAGTAAGTGTTCAAAATAAAACTTTAGGCTACTATATTCTCCTGATAACGTGAGTGGAATTGATTTAATGTGGACACGAACATAAAAAGACGCAGAGTGGCTACATAATACAGTGCACATTTTGCGGTGAAAAAGTTCCGACTTTTAAAATCAGGTGTAGCCTAATCCAAATCGTAGTTAAAACCATCAATTAGACAACAGAATCAGTAGGGTACCAGTTTTGTTCCATTGTACCAGGCCTACTGTATGTCAAAAGCAGGCTCGGATGAAGCTGGAAAGGATTAAACACACGGTTTCCACACCGCGTAAATCAACAGTGACAATCGTGATGTTTGAAATGAAAACAGTAATTATTATCGTCAACATTTTTATCGCGGTTTACCATTATACCGGTAATCGTTACATTCCTAGTTCTGACTATATCATTGCATTGTGATCATATTTTTGCGATACTGTAAATATTCTTTGATTTTGCGTATCATGATATAATTATTTATTCATGTGTGTTCGCCATGGCTTTTAGTACATTAATATTCATCATCAATACTAATCCAGTGCCTACTTAATGGCTGTAAATTGCAGCAACAACATAATTGACACATGGGCTTTCTATTATATGAGCTAGGTTAATGGTGCCTTTAATCTTTTAGACGTGTATGCCATTATAAATGAGAATACCATGACAGCATAAAAACTTCCAGTGCTGCCTTTTTGTCTTGCATGAGTATAAAAGGAAACTGTCTGTGTGTAGGCTACAGTATGTGCAAGTTTGTGTGTGTGTGTGTGTGTGTGTGTGTGTGTGTTTGTGTGCCCTGAAATAATATGTTTGACTCAGTTGCACAGTGACAGAAATCATGAAATGTTACAACTTACTTATAAGTAAGACCATCTCCAATTGCAAAAAGTTGCTGGGCTGTCAAACCATCTTCTGGCACATAACCTGTACCTCCGCTGATCAGGTAGTCTGCCATGCTGTGTGACAGAAACAAACACGAACACACACACACACACACACACACACACACACACACACAGAATGAAGCTTAACCACATTCTTTCACACATTTTTTTCAACTACTGTGTAGGCCAAAAGGAAGAATCTCGCCTAATATTTAGGCACATATTGTTTACTAGAGTTGACTGATGGTCTAGTAAAATGGCTGAATTAATTATAGAGAAATTGTTCTTTTGGAGGTAGGCCTATAGGCCATTGAGTTGGAACTTATGTTTAAGTTTGACATAGCCTAACTATAGTAGCCTACAGAATCCTAATAATAGCATCTTACCAAATGTCATAATTGCCTACTAACTATGCATCTCAATTTGTTTATAAACGTCACGCCACGCGGAAGTTCTATTTAAAATAATAATGGTAATGATGAAAATAAATAAATAAAAAACAGCATTTTCAACATTCACGTAGGTAGCCTAGGTTATGTGAAATGTTTCTTTCATTGATATCTGTAGCATACCCAACCTCGCAGCTGAGCCTGCAGACGAAAATGAAATTAGACAGTTCGCTCAGACTGCTACTACTCACTGCTTTTCTCTCTGCGGTCTGGTTTGAGGCTGTGATTGTCTCCTGAGTTCTATTTTCTCGTTTCAGAGGGAATGTCCCACGCATGCATCCAAATGTGTTCAACCACTCGCTGTCTCTCGCCGGCACCACGGCGCTAGGCTGGCAGCACTGTCCGAATCTCCGATGTAGGCTACTTAATCGGGAGGGATGGGACAATGGGCGCGTCATATCCTCCCTTCAAGCCCTAGTAGTGGTAGCCCTACGCCTCTCCTGCGACGACAGAATGTTTTCTGAAGTCCCTCGTTCAGCAGCGCAGGCTCATGTTAATAACGCTGTATTTTTCAGTTATGCTCACTGAATTAACCAGTAGGCTACCTGGCCAGTAGCCCACCACTGAGCTGGTCTGCATTTGTTTCCGCATCTAATCAAAGTCCGTTTGAGATCCAGACCTAATTGCACGGATATTGTCCGGAGGTCATGGTTATGGTTATTATGGTTATGGTTATTATGGTCTGGAGATCTGGTGATAATGTTTATTTTTTTATTTTTTACAGCAGGGCAAGGCTTAAAGGGCCACGAGGACGCATAAAGTGTAATGTTGGTGTTTCTGCAACTTGACTCTGATTCCCCTAACCCCCCCCCCCCCCCCCCCCCCCCCCCATTTTAACCATCACAATCTGTAACACACACACAACACAGTTATAAAGTGCTGTTTAAAATAATAATAATAATAATATAAATGATGAGTAGCCAAATGAAAACAAATGTTTCAATAGGCTATGGCCCATATTGCAGAAACACCTAGCAATAGCCTGAGCCAGATCATATTGTACATCCATATTGTACATCTATCTTGTCTTAATTCTCACAGACCATAACCTTCACTGACACTTACATAATGCATATAATCAGAACTAACAAACAGATGGATCCCAGTGTCTTTTGGTTTCACTTTCAGTTAAACAGTGGGAATATATAAAATACCACTTGCACAAGGAATATAACATCTTTCCTGTCTACTGAGAGGCCTACCTGGGAAAACTACCAAATTAATATTTTGGAGTTCGGACCAGGTGTTTATCTTTAATACTGCTCTGGCATTTAGCTGACCAAAAGAGTCAACACAATGGGTTCTCCTTTTCAGCCCTCAGGAGTTTAATCTCAATGTTGGATTAAATATATAGGCCTAGCAGCCCTCTGATAATTTAATCCACCATTACAGTCTATTCCATGTCTCATCAGCTTTGAGTGCTTCTGAGTGAAATGATACGGCTGAAAGCAAAGAGTCTGTCAACACACTGAGGCATGGCCCAGCCTGCCCAGACCAGATTTGCTTTTTGTGGTGGGCTAAATAACACCAGACTGGGGGCATAAGAAATAGAAAAATAAGAATCAGAAATGTAATAACATCCATAATAAAGCCTGATATACCAGATAAACAGGCCTAATCCCAGGTGCCTCTTTGGTATATGCTAGTATAGAATATATTACATCATTTTTGAATAGAAGTTAATGCCATTTACAGCGGGGTACCAAAGCCCATATTTGAATACCAAAGAAGAATACCAAAGCCCATATTTGCCTGAAAGAAATGTGTAGTGCAGACTTTTTTTTTTCAGATGTCATCTAACTGTGAAAATGGTGGCTTGTTGAACTCATGGGTTCCAAGCCTGTGTCCAAGCTCTGCACCAACAGACTACTTCATCTACCATCCATTCAAGTACTGAATGCTTCAAGTAAACAGTGCTGTCCAGTGAGTTATTCCCTTATAAGTCTGGACATGGAACTTTGCTCACAGTTTAAGAGGATCATTCTGTATACTTAAACTTATCTGTATACTGAGTTGATGTTATTTTAGGCAGCTCATCACAGGCAGTGAAAAATACACTTGTGAATGGGCAACTTTTGATAACTCTTACAACTCACTACACAAAGTTACATATCAATATGAGATGTCCTTACACCATATAGGACTATTTGTTGTTTGTTTGTTTGTTTAAATGTATACATTTATACAGTATGCTAGTGGTTTCTTTGACTGCCCAATTACTGTCCTGCAGGTTGGAACTTCTTTTCCAGTAAGAGGATTTCTGTTAGGTCATATCCAGGTGGAGGCTCACTGTGCTTTTTAAAGCAGGGCTTTCACGTCACAACTTCGAGTCAAAAAATTTTGGTTTCAATATGTAGTTTAGTTTAATGTTATCTTCAACCACACAACCTTTAGTAAAGTTATGTATTCTCACTAGTATTGTATGCAGGAGTTTCATAAAGAATAGTTTAAAAACTGTTCTATTTGTTCCGCCTGTTCAGTTCCTCCAGTGAAAGTGCATGTCTGACTTGCATATCTAGGAACTAGACTAGACTAATGCAAACGACAAAAGCAATTATTTTAATACGCAGAGAAAGAGTTTGTTTGAGAATGTTCTGGCTAATATTCATTACTGATATCAAAGATCCATGTAGCTGTTGTAATCGCTGTAAAGGATATTTTAGAGGTATTACATGTGTTCTCAGGTAGAAATTAGGAACAATAATATATTAGGCCAGAGAGTAGCTGAGAGCTTTCACATCACTCTTATCACTTCCCTCTTCCTTACTTGTGTTTCTCTTCCTTTATTTTCTGATCTAAAACCTTCATAGTTTTCAATTCAATTTCGATTTCAATTTCAATTCAATTCAAACATGTCAGCCAGTCCAATTTGTTGTAAGACTATAGGAAAGTCACAGAATATTCTCCCACCTCTCAGGTTCATAACCAGCCTGTATGCGTGTGGCACTGTAGCGCTGGGCCGCAGTCTCATGGCCGTGTCCGTGCCCGTGGGGCGCTCCATGGACAAATGGCCCATGGAAGTGCTCTCCGTCTCGGGGCGAGAGACGTGGACGCGCTGGCTCTGTGTCCCCCACGATGCGCCGGTAGTCTATTTGGTAGCTGTCCCGCTCGGAGTCGCTAAAGCGATCATACCCATGCCCCTCCATCTCCTCGAAATCCAGCGTGTCGTCCTCCACCGTGCCCCTCCCAGAGGCCACCCAACCCCCCAGGACTGACACCCTCTCTCAAGAACACCGGGGAAGGGGAACGGCCCTCTGGCTGTCCGCTGCCCTGGCACGCCACGCGCTCTACAGCACTTGTGCACTCACTTATGTGCTGGTGGCCACTCAGACAACTGCTTTTGACAAGTGGATCCCTGGAAATGGCTCGGTGACTTGGGCTGTGTCTGCTCAGCTGACTGTCCAGATCTCCAACGATGTCAACATGTCTCTCTCAGTAAACTCCTCGAAAACCTCTTTGGGCAAAGATGCTCCCAGAAGACTTAATCCACAATCCTGGTTGTGATAGTAAGCTTAGGTGTAATTCATTCAAGTGGCAGCAACATGCAGATATGAAAAAGCTCCTGTAAACTGTTGTCAAAGAGAAAGTCTTCACATGGACACGGAGACATCCAGAGATGGGGTTTGGGAACTCCACAAGCGGCCTCAGTCCTCCAGGTGAGACCTGGATGGTTAGAAGGACAAGAGCTCAATGAGCCTCATCAGGTCTGCAGGATAGAGGGAGAGAGTGAGCTAGTAGGTTTCCCTCTCCTTACCCGCCTCTTTCACTGGCTCTTTCTCTCTCTCTCTCTCTCTCTCTCTCTCTCACTCTCTCTCTCCCTCTCTCTCTGCAGCTTAACTCTGTTTCTGACAGAAGCGCGTCACTTTTACAAAGAGGATTGGAGAATTAAAGGGATATGTGTGACTGACTGTGTATGTGAGTGTTTGCATGTAGACTGGGTATCTGTGTGAATGAGTGGAAACTAACCTTGGTTGTTGTGGAGTAGGGTATAGGCATATATGCTTCTTTCGCAATCAGTATCGGTACGGAGATATTTAAATCGTTGAGTCCGAGAGTGTTTTAGGCATGGAAACACATCATCTGCATACAGAGACAAACAATGTGAAATCCCTTAGAGTGTGTCGTTGCAATGCTCAGCCTTGGAGACAGCAGTGTTACTAAGCTCTAAGGCCATCGGAGACGGCCTTGAGAAGAGATCAGGGAAATAATAACTTGATGCACAAACTACACTTGATGCTTCATCCACACATGCTTTCACCAGTTACAAGTAGATTTTCCCTGTAAATGAGGCCAACTGATGTATAATATCCATGTTGTGAATTTGATTGTGGTTTCATGTCTCTCATTCATAGGATGAACACACTGATGGTTTCTTTCATGTGTATTAAATTAAATGTTTGTGTCCTCAGAGGTAACTTTCCAGGCGTCAGTCCAATCCTGTTTGTCACTCCTATTAACTCCTTAGTCTCTCTGAAATCAATACGGCGCATGCCTTGGGAGCATGCAAGATGTTTGACATTGGTTGTCTCTAATCAGTCAGGGATTCTGTGAATCTGATTGACCACCAAGATTACATAATCTTACAGAAACACAATAGGTGTACAATAGATAAACTGACAGGAAGTATGTTTGTGTTTTTGTGTCAACATTTAGTGTAGCTAAGCATCAATAGACCCTTTCAACTGCATCAACTAATGTTAACTTGGGGACCAATAATAATAAAAAAGTTTTTTAAGTTGATATTTTATAGAGCATTACGCTAAGGTCATTTTCTTTTCAAAGTATCTGCCTTGGTTCTGAACCTTTCAACCGGAAACCCTCTAGGAACAGATTGAAATGGTCTATTGGTGTGTTTATCTGATAAGCAAATAAGGTGGGTTAGTTTAAATCCCTCTGACGTTAGCCTCCTGATGGGATTCAAAATATCGTGCTACTAAAACCAAAAAGTCAATTAAAGGTACAGTCCATGCTTCTAATCTAACACACTTTTAGTCTGCTCTCTGTTGATATCGTTGCTCCCCGAGAATATATTCACAATCACATGCACACAAAAAGGATGCGCATTCACTCTTTCACACGAGCACACACACACGCAAACAAGCACAGGCACATTAACCCACACAGTGTCTGAATGACTTCATCTGCAGGTGACTGACTGCTTGTGACAGTTGCTGAGGGATTGGCCTAGAAAAGCTTCTTATAGCACCCTCCCGTTTCCACAGCAAGGTTACCGCGGTGACCCACAGCCCAGCGAGTACCCCCAGTGCTCCCAAACAGCTCTCTCTCTCTCTCTCTCCCTCTCAATGCCACCCACAGCTGCCAATGTTTCCCCACTCTACCCTGGACCAAACATAGCATGCATTCAAGCTGTTTCTCTGGGTGTTTTCCATGTACACTCACACCGAGTGGTTTCCTCTGGCGGGGGTGGCACAATAACAACGGAGACCCCAAATCTAATGCTTGAGTCAAGAGTCAGTGAGAGATCAACAGAACATCGTCAAATGGCAGCTTTGCCAATAGGCTGAATGTCCATCATGTTTTGTGGGGTATTCTGGGTTTTCCACCTGCCTGTTAACTGCTGGTTAGGTTGGTATCTGCCACTAGAGAGCACCGATGAGCAAGCATAACAAACACTGCATACTGGACCTGCATTTACAGAACTTCATGTAAACATATTAATCACAGTATTAATCATAGTAAAAACACACTAAATAGAAAGTCATCACAGTTGTGTATGTAATGGTTTTACACAGTTTGATGTCCTCTCCAGGGCTTAAACCAAGGACAATTTCCATGCCTGAAGTTATCAGAAAGTTTTAAAGCTATGCATTATTCATTTTCAAAGCCTGGCCCACTCCTGAATTCAGGCTCAGTGCCTGAGACCTTAAAGCCCTGCCTCTCACACTTTTAACTGGCTGAGCTTCCTGAAAATGTGTGAGTGCATTTTGTTTGATTTACAGATGCTGTGATAGCATAACAGGAGCTGTGATGCCCCAGACTACAGCTCATAAGACAGGTCCAGCATTTGTCCACACAGAAGTGTTGTGCATGCCATCAAAACATCTAAAGCTTCCAGAGGGAAATATTAGATTTTAGACATTGTGCATTTAAAACCTGCCCGAGGGAAATCAGCTCACTGTATTGAGACATCTGTTTCTCTTCCATTTGTAACTGCAACTGAGCTTATTGTACTTCCCACAGCTATCTCTCTCTCTCTCTCTCAGTGGGTTATGTTTCATCATTATTACTGATCACAAGTTTTAAATGATCTTTTAGTTAAGTACAGTGAAGATAACAATGGTTAAACTATGCAAATCAGTTGAAGGTTCATGCCCTGTGTGTGGTGTAATTTAAGGTGTTTTTTAACTATATAATGAACAATCTAAAAAATAAATATGCCACAGGTGCTCTCTAGTACACAGTGCCTTGAAATTATCATCAACTTTCAAGTGGCATTAATAGACGTAATAATGACGATAAGTCTAATAACAATCCTGTTTCCTCATCTCCATTACAGCCTTTCTTTTAGCCTCACCCTAGAAGTGTCTCTGCATGCAGCTATTGCATGTCACTGCAGTTACTCCTGTGGAAATACATTTGGTAATAAGTCACCCTGGTGCTAATCACCTATCTGAATCATCATACAGTATATGACTTTGGCTTAGGTTAAGGTTGTTGAATAGTGTATTTTGTTATTTACAACAGATACATGAGAAAAGCAGTGTATGTATGAGCAAAAGCATAAAACAGGCTAGTTTATTTGTTGTAGCTTGTGCAGAGGTATAGCTTCAAGAACCTTTGCAAAAACCCAACTCAAACAGGCATAGGACTTCCTTCAGCATTTTATTCCATTTGAATAACTAGACAACAGAAATCCTTGTGGTGGCCATGCATTCGTTGATGTACTGTCAAACGATCGGCAGTAAAAACCAAAAATAACAATAAAAAAAAAGTCTACAGTCTACAGTGATTTCACTGGACGTCTTTACCTCGTATGCACTTTCATATGCCTGTTTACCTGATTACGCATTGTAAATCTTTTGTCACACACTGTACAGGGATACGGTTTCTCCTTTGTGTGCCTTCTCCTGTGTTCAACCAGATTGCACATTTGCATAAAGCCTTTCTTGCACACTTCACACTTGTATGGACGCTCTCCGGTATGAAACCGTGTATGAATTAACAACGCTCCTGGGGCAGGGAAACCTTTGCCACAGAAGGAGCACACGTAGGGCCTCTCACCAGTGTGCAACCGTTCATGAGCCACCAAGCCTGATTTCTGGATAAACCTCCTCCCGCAGAGGGAGCAGACGTAGGGTCGCTCGCCTGTGTGCACACGTGTGTGGCCCGTCAAAATCGACTTAGTTCGAAATGCTCTACCACAGTAAGAACAGAGGTGGGGTCGCTCGCCTGTATGAATGGTCAGATGTGTTTTAAGACCTGACATGTTTTTAAACTCAACGCAACAAAAACTGCAAATGTAACCCCCCGCAATCTTAGGAGCAACTGTGACACATTTTTTTGTTGTTTGGGAAGGTCCAGCCAGGCCTGGTTTCGGACAAGTTTTGCCACGTTCTGGGCATGCATGCTTTTGTGGCTTCCTTGCAGTGGAAACGGCTGTTCTGCTTCCCTGAGAGGCTGTCTTGAGTGAGCTGCTGCTGGGTGAAAATACTCCAGCGCCACTGCCACTGGATGGTGGGACCCTCGTCTCACTGCTGCTGTGGTCAGTGCTCTCCTGACTCTCACTGCTATAACCTGCTGAAAAAGGGAGAATCAATCAGAAAAACATACCTACTTGATAACCCCAGTGAAATGCTTCAGAAGGCTGCTCCGCTAGTGATGTGCTTTAGGTTTAGGTTTTCATTGCTGCATTGTGCGTCCTGTTGTGTGATTTTAGAGAGGCATGGTTGTAGATTGGCCTCTGTGGCAGCGCATGTTCTACCGTGAAGAGGTGGCTTTAATGGTCCTGGGTACAACATGTGGCGTGTGTGGCAACTGCCAATTGCGCATTGTCATTGAATCTCGCATCATGTTGTGTAATGTGAAACGGAATGGACTTGGTTGTTGATTATAACAAAAAAGAGGGAATGTTACATGCTCACTGTATACTGCACCTGTCCTGAAAGAAAGGTGGGATGTGCACACAACCATTCTACCAAACTTGGTTGTTGATTAGCCATTGTGGGAAATCCCCTTTCTGTAGCACCAGGAATTTAAGACTTTTCCTCTGTATGTTTGAAATTCACAGATTTAAACACAAAAATGTATTTTCTGCACTAATTTTAAGTAATTGCACAGTGATTTTCTCACCATGAAGTCCTGTGTTCTCCTCTTCTTGTTCAGTAGAATGAGTCTTATCCATGTCCGTCTGTGGATCTTCATCATTTAGGTTTCTCTGAATGTAGTCTTCATTCACATCTCCATGTGTGTCTTCATCATTCACCATCCGTCCAACAAAGTCTTCATACACCTGTCTGTCTCCTTCATTTACTGAAGTTTGGGATTCATGGAGTGTTGATGCACATTTCTCAGAGTCAGTTTGCTCACAGGTGGCAGGCAATGGAGTGTTAGAGACAGACATTGTGGAGAGAATGGTGTTTGCAAAGATGGGTGAAGGTGGAGATTCTGGAAAAAGTCAACATGTCAAACAATTATTATTACAAAACGTTACTCTATACTACTACGCTATGCATTATGTGAAAACACATTCAGGGAAAGTAAAACGGGTAAAACCAAATGTCTGGATAATACAGCGTTGTATTTAAGTTGTCTAGACAGTATATTTTACAGTCGCACCATATTAGATTAATTAATATGCTATTAATGAATTTACTTGTCATATTTTGCACTGGTGATGTCTGTTTGCATTATACCTTGTTCTGAGTGTCCAAAATGTTTGACATATTGCAACACATTTTTGACTTTCTGTGGTTCTATTTGTAAGGAATTCTCCAAGTATAAAGGGTCTTCATCAAACCAAGAAGCCATCTGTAATGGCAAAATGGAGTAAAACATTCTGAATACTTTAAAGAGGAAATGTAAATTAACAGAATGTCATTTAAATCCAAGATTACAAACCTGGTGGAAGCTGGGGACAGGTAGTCGTTTTTCTAGTCTGCAAAGGAATTCCCATACCAGTGACTGCAGTGCTGTGTCATATTTGGGACCATAATGCAATGGGTAGACTTCCTGAAACAATGTAGAGATGGAAATATCTATGACAATTAGCAAACCTCTGGCAACAATATAAGTAAAATATATTGACAATGCTTTATTGTGTGGTGTGCCATTTTCTACACCAAAACTTTCAAAGACAGCGGAGCCCCATACTATGTGGATAGGTTCAATGTCTCCATGCAGCAATTTCCCTCTCCTTAACTTGACTTAAGGACCTTAAAGCTTCAACTCAGGACCAATCAGACACTTTCCTAACTGACGATCTTCTAAAAAAATGTCTCAAAAATGATAAGGAGTGAGCCATTTCGTATTCAGAGTCTCACCAAGAAGAAGTCTTCATATGAATGTAATCCTTATATGAATAACCTTAACTGAATGACAGCTTTGATCATTGTATGAGTTTGCTTTATTCCTGTCTCATTGATTTTCCCTTAGCTGGGTCAACTTAAAACAGCTACATCTTTCCCTACTAGGGGTCAGTTCCATGTCTCCAAGTGAAGCATAAAGTTTGCTCAAGCTTCTGCTCAGGACTAACCACACAATACTGGCTGCCTTGATGTTTTTGTTAAAACGTTTCACCTGGAAGAAATGCTTTTTCTCTTGAGGACTCCTCAGGATGGTTTGGATAAGATCCACAAAGTTTCTCACAGCAGCATCTACCACTGGATCTCCACTCTTTCCAAATAAAACAACAAGCAGTAAATACAGCAGGGAATGCATTTAGGGAAAAAATGAGATTTTTTTTTTCAACCCACCTGAGATCCCCGTGAACTACAGATAGACATTCCGGTAACACTTCATAATAACTACACACAATTAAGCATTTATTTTCAACGCATTTACAAATGAATTGTAAAGGTTACATTTGCATTTATTCATTTAGCAGACACTTTTATCCAAAGCGACTTACACATGTCAAATAAATTAAAGGCCAAAGGCACAATGGTGGAAGCCAGGAATTGAACACTCAACTTTCCAGGCAACTGCATGGTAGCCCTAGCCTGACGAGCCAGACCCACATTAAAATGTAGGGTCTGGACACTCACCGTTCGCAGTGCTCAGTCCGAGGGGCGGGATAATCAGTTGTCTTTCAAATTCCCTCTTCACGCAATAGGACAGCGGCAGCGCTATAAGTCCCATGCGTTTCCCACCAGCGGAGCTAGTTGGCTAGTTCAAACGTTTGCCAACTTAATAAAAGCTTAACTCGTGTCACACTGTTCGCCAGCAGCAACATCCATCTTATTTGTTTTCAAGTAGCAGGGAATTCAAGCCAAACGGTTGCAACTCTGCCATCAATCATTATGTTAAGCCCACCTAACAACTCTATACACGATTTCATTGGCCTGATTAAGTTTCGATTTCTGGAGCTCACAAGCCAACGGAGAGTTGCTAGACTAGCCCTGGCAGCAAATGTAATTCGCTGCCGCTATGGGCGCGTCTAGATTTCTAGGCTATGGTAGCCCAGCTCCTTATCCACTACACTACCTGTAAATATAACCTTTACAACTCATTTGTAAATGTGCTGAAAGGCATAGAAAGTCCTCACTTTAGATGATCTCACAAAATATCCTTAACTAACCACCTGCAACTCCTGAGTTAATCAAGAATTATAGTATTAGGAAGTGGTTTATAAAACATTTATCCCCAGTCCCCACCCTAACTAATCATTAGTGCATGTGTATTATTATTGTATTTTATAAAGGCATGCCTCATTATAGGTGTGAATCATAGACTGTATCCAAACAAACTATTTACAAACATATGTTTGGCTTATTCACTATGAACAAACCATTTACAACTGTGTGTACAAATGCTTTACTGATGAGAATTGATGTAGTAACAAAGTTTTACGAATGAGGAACAAAGCATAGTATACAAATGGTTAATAAGCTTAATTGTGTGTAGTTATTATAAAGTGTTACCACATTCCTATTAAAGGCCTTATGGACAAAATTGCCTGTGTGTAAGAAATGTAGTGTTACCCCATCAGTAGCCGATACATCTATCCTATGCAGTCTGTCCAGATGTGTCTGCATTATCTGTAGTTTCACTGATGGCTGATCACGGCATATGTCTAGAATAAACTGAACACAGATGGGGAAATTCAGGCAATGCTACATTATATCTGAATACTATACATTACGCAACACACTAGACTCTCTCTTACCATTGTTCTGAGGCCAAGGAGTAGTTCAGTCCTTTCCTTAGCAATGAGTAGGTCTGGCAGGACCTCCAAAACAACAGAGACAAACTTCTCCAGTCTGTTGTAGTATTTGACTCTGCGCTGCTTTACCACCTGCCACATGAACGCTGCCAGCAGCCGCAGTGGTGGGACACAGAGATGCAGGGAGGACAAGGGAACTACAAAAGAGGTTGCTAACATTAGCCAAGGTCAACAAAAAAATACAGTGCTAAAATCTCAAAGCAAACCAACACGGCAAAACAAAATAAATAATAAAAAGACATAGACTAGGCTAACATTTTATAGGAGAAAGTATTTTTTTTAGAAATAGTTATCCTTGATGTAGGCTTGTGATTACAGATCTAAACCCTTCAGTCAGATCAGCGATGACCAAAACTGCTAGACACAACAAACCTTTCCCATGCTGTCGACAAGCCGACATTGGATGAAGTCATAAGGTTTTTTTCGTAAAATCAAAATATTGTAAACTTGATTTCGAAGAGCTCTTCTTCTTCTTTTTCCTCCTCTTCTTTTTTTTCTTTTTCTGCTCATTACCGCCACCGTCTGTGCTGGTGGGTGCATCCATAATCTATGAAGAAATGGATATGAAATACTACATAAACAAACTCTTCCTATATACTCTAAATGATCTGTTTACTAAATTAAGAAATTAACAGATCATCTGGAATTGTGGAGTCGAGAGAAACTAGTGTCCACTTCCTCAAAGATCAATATTGGTGTCCATTTCGATCATTCCTGTGAGTGGCGGTAGTGTTCCATGAGAAGACTCAAATAACAAAGAAGAAGAACATCAGTTCGGTCTGGTCTGACCGACGAATCTGATCAGTTGTCCATCTGTTGTTGTCTTTGGAAGCAGATCCTCCGATGAGCATAAGGTTTTTGATCATAACGCGTTCAGGTAAATGTTACTATTTCTGTAGTGTGTTAATATGTTTGGCTAGTAGGATATATGTAAGGCCTACAGTCGTACAAATGTGTTGGTGCTGTATCAGCCAGCCAGTTAGCTATAGCTTGCATCTGAATAAAGCCGGGGCCAGCCTTTTAACTATGACTCACTCACGAATGGTAGATGGCTTTGTGGCTAGACAAAAAATATTTGGTAAGTTTTCGGGCCTTGACACTTTCTTTTAAATAAAAGCAACGGAATGTGCACTGTTTCTAGGCAATTGCAAGGATTTATCTCTAAATTTGAGCTATAATAAGTGAGAACAAAGAAAGATGCCTGTTAGCTTGCAGGCACGCTTGATAACGTTATAAAATTAAATAACACCAACTTGAATATTAATTTATTTAAGTAAAACCACCCTTAAGATGGAAGAAACGAATTCTTCAATGACTCTTCCAACGGATTATCTCCAATATTGGTGAGTTGTCGTGTGAGTTGTTGTGGAGGCTGCAGTCCGTGTTACACCCTGTCACTTCCTGTTCGCTCATATCTGTTTATTTTACGTTATTTATTCTAGGTATCAAACCAGTCAGCCATATTTCCATGCACCAGAAGCTACGGAGTATCATCACATGAACAATGTCAATTATAACATGGACAATGTCAAAGAAGAGCGGGATATGGCAGAACTCACTGTCCACCGGGAACCTGCTGAATACCATTATTCTGTGCCACAACAGCCTGCCTCACCACAGAATACTGCAATGGGTAATATGTGACTACATATTTACTGTAGGTGATCATATTATCAAACAACTTAATCTAAATGATTGTCTGTATAATCTGCTAGCACCCCCTGCTAAGAAGAGAGGTAGACCCCCAAAACACAGATCTGAGGATGGTAAGCCAGTGGCTGACAATGACAACACTCCCAAGAAGGCAAAAAGAACACTTGATCGATTTAATGGTATGTCACCTGAAGAAGTAATGACCAAAACCCTGCCCGATGTAATCACCCACAATCTTGACATATTAATAGTAAGTCGTGTCAAGTTACTTTGTCATTTTTCAAATACTGTTCACAAAGCATCATGTAACAGCTTTTTTATTATTAGCTGATTGTTACAGATTGATTTGTTGTACAATGACATCCAAATTCTATTTTAGGTTGGAATTAACCCTGGACTTCTATCAGCCTACAAAGGACATCATTATCCAAATCCAGGAAATCATTTCTGTGCGTAACTTTTCATGTATTTACTAATGTCTTGAATGTGCACAGTCTTGAAAATGTGTCTGTATGAGTGCTTTAAAATCTTACCATTTGTCACCAGGGAAGTGTCTCTTCCTCTCTGGCCTAACTGATGAACAGCTCAATTACATGCATGATCAAACTCTGCCAGAGAGGTATGGAATTGGCTTCACCAACATGGTAGAGAGAACCACACCTGGAAGCAAAGATCTCTCAAGGTATGTTATATATTTAAAACAATATAATCACAAGTTCTGACCTTTGGTTTCAGTCAGCAGCACTATAATGCTTCAGTGTTATACATTACCTTAAGTACCCTGTCTTAAAATTAAGGATTCACCGATTGTGAAATTCTGGGCTGTTACTACCGATGTATACTACCGTTCAAAAGTTTGGGGTCACCCAGGCAATTTCATGTTTTCCATGAAAACGCACACTTTTATTCATCGAATGAGGTTAGAAATAATGATTTTTATTTGAAATAATGTTGTCCTTCAAACGTATAAGTAAGTATAAGTAAGTATAAGTATATATACTCTTTTGATCCCGTGAGGGAAATTTGGTCTCTGCATTTATCCCAATCCGTGAATTAGTGAAACACGCTCAGCACACAGTGAACACACAGTGAGGTGAAGCACACACTAATCCCGGCACAGTGAGCTGCCTGCAACAACAGCGGCGCTCGGGGAGCAGTGAGGGGTTAGGTGCCTTGCTCAAGGGCACCTCAGCCGTGCCTACTGGTCGGGGTTCGAACCGGCAACCCTCCGGTTACAAGTCCGAGGCGCTAACCAGTAGGCCACGGCTGCCCCCCAACTTTGCTTTCGTCAAAGAATTCTCCAGTACAGCCTTGCAGACCTTTGCCATTCTAGCTGTCAATTTGTTGAGGTAATCTGAAGAAATTTCACCTCACGCTTCCTGAAGCTCCTCCCACAAGTTGGATTGGCTTGATGGGCACTTCTTACGTACTATACGGTCAACAGCTCAGTAGGGCTGAGGTCTGGTGACTGCGCTGGCCACTCCATTAGACAGAATACCAGCTGACTGCTTCTTCACTAAATAATTCTTGCATAGTTTAGAGGTGTGCTTTGGATCATTGTCCTGTTGTAGGAGGAAATTGGCTCCAATCAGGCGCTGTCCACAGGGTATGGCATGGAGTTGCAAAATGGAGTCATGGCCTTCGATATTTAAAATCCCTTTTACCTATAAATCTCCCACTTTACCAGCACCAAAGCAGCCTCAAGCCATCACATTACCTCCACCATGCTTGACAGATAGCGTCAGGCACTCCTCCAGCATCTTTTCACTTGTTCTGCATCTCACAAATGTTGCTCTGTGTGATCCAAACACCTCAAACTTAGATTAGTCTGTCCATAACACTTTTTTCTGATCTTCCTCTGTCCAATGTTTGTTCTTTTGCCCATTTGAATCATTTCCTTTTATTGGCCAGTCTCAGATATGGCTTTTTCTTTGCCACTCTGCCTAGAAGGCCTAGCATACCGGAGTCACCTCTTCACTGTGGGCATTGAGACTGGTGTTCTGCTGGTACCATTTAATTAAGCTGCCAGTTGAGGACCTGTGAGGCGTCTATTTCTCAAACTAGAGACTCTAATGTCCTCTTGCTTAGTTGTGCACCAGGGCCTTCCACTTTTCTTCTATTCTGGTTAGAGCCTGTTTGTGCTGTTCTCTGAAGGAAGTAGTACACACTGTTGTAGGGAAATCTTCAGATTCTTGGCAATTTCTCTGATGGAATAGCCTTCATTTCTCAGAACAAGAATACACTGTCGAGTTTCAAAAGAAAGTTCTCTTTCTGGCCATTTATAGAGTATAATCGAACCCACAAATGCTCCAGACACTCAACTAGCTCAAAGGAAGGCCAGTATAATAGCTTCTCTAATCAGCACAACAGTTTTCAGCTGTGCTAACATAATTGCATAAGGATTTTCTAATCATCAATTAGCCTGTTAACACGATTAGCTAACACAGTGTAACATTAAAACACAGGAGTGATGGTTGCTGGAAATGGGCCTCTGTACACCTATGTAGATATTCCATTTTGTTTCCAGCTAGTGTAGTCATTCACCACATTAACAATGTCTAGACTGTATTTCTGACTAATTTAACGGTATCTTCATTGAAAAAAAAAAAGTGATTTTTAAGTGACCCCAAACTTTTGAACGGTAGTGTATATAATAACAATTTGGCTGATATACAGTGTCTTTGGTTACGTAGTTTTTGTTGTGAATCATACCATTTAGTAGAGTGGAAACAAAGAAATGCATAAAAGAAAATAACTGAACTATTTTCAATTCTTATTATATATATATATTATCTCATATTAATTTGCTGATCGCCGATATCAGTCAAAAAGGCTGATATTGGCCAATACCAATGCGATATATCGGTGCATCGCTACCTGAAATGAAAAGAATATTTCTTAATGCTCTCTGGCAGTAAAGAGATTCGTGAAGGTGGCAGACAACTGGTAGAAAAGCTCAAGAAATACAGACCGAGCATCGCTGCCTTTAATGGGAAAGGTAAGATAGGTCATTGTCCCTAAATGGCTTTGATTTCTTTTTATATATATATAAATAAAAGAAATATATATATATATATATATATATATATATATATATATAGATAGTTTGGACACACCTTCCCATTCAATGCGTTTCCTTTATTTTCATGACTATTTACATTGTAAGTTCATCAAAACTATTAATGAACACATGTGGAATTATGTATAAAAGTGTGAAATAACTGAAAACATGTCTTATATTCTAGTTTCTTCAAAGTTGCTTTTTTTTTTTTTATTTAATACCATATTCAGCAAGCTATAACTTGACAAATATTCATCTGTGGGCCAAATAACTTTGAATTCATTCATAGTTTTGATGCTTTCAGTGAGAATTTACGATGCAAGTAGTCATGAAAATAAAGAAAACGCATTGAAATGAGAAGGTGTGTTTAAACTTTTGGCCTGTACTGTATATATACAAAATGTAAATTTAAAGATATATATTTAAATGCGCTGGCCTGGCTTCATTCACAGGTATCTATGAAATTTTCTGCAAAGAAATCTTTGGAATAACAGCAAAGAATCTTGAATTTGGCCTGCAGCCATACAAAGTTCCTGACACACATACAGTAAGAATGATGTTTGTTTAACTTATGCGGATATCCTGTTTGTTACAGCATATTGAAATTAACTATATATGAAGCATTCAGTTTTGTCAACATGTGTCTTCCCACATCTTTCAATGCATATTTGAGTGTTGAAATGTTAAGAGTGTGTCAGATAAAGGGATGCAATAAGGTAGGATGATGTTGACCAGTATGGACATTTTCTCTAATCAGGTGTGCTATTTGATGCCGTCATCAAGCCCCCGCTGTGCCCAATTTCCCCGTGCTCAGGACAAAGTGCATTTCTATATTAAGCTCAAAGAGCTGCGGGACCAGATTAAGGGTATTGTCCGAACTGCGGACATTCAAGAGACTGAGTACTCTTTTGACCTAACGTTAGCGAAAGGTATGGAAAATGGTTGGGTGCACTTCAACCAAGTCTGTTATCTAATAAATAAAATATGTCTGAATGTGAAACATTGATGTTGTTTAGAGTTTGTTTTTCATCTGTGATGTCACATTTAAATATTCTCTCCACTATTGTTAAAAAAACAGAGGATGCTAAAAGGGTAGCTATCAAAGAAGAAAACCAAGATCCAGGATACGAGGCTGCCAGTGGGTCATGGCAAGGGACAGACCAGGGGACCAGTCACTACTCTTTGCACAATATGGGTGAGTATCAGATCCAAACCGGTTCTATTTACAATCCAGTTTTATTTTTGGTATTTGCTTTACAATACTTAGGAAAGAACACAACTGACTGTTTTGTTTATGCAACAGATGCACTTTATCATGGTGGCCAACATGGTGACCCGTTGCAGTTTGGAACATCTACAGATTTACACAGCCTTCAGCAGAGCACATACAAGACGGATCATTGCACATAAGACATGAACAAGCCTGAAACAAGTCTTTACCAAACCATATGGACTGTTCTAAAGTTTTTTTTAACCACCCTCGTAATGCATGTGGAAAGCCTTGGAGGGGGTAAAAAAATGCCAGTTCCAGCCTGACCTTTTTTTATAGGATTCCTTCCTTCAGAGCTGTTAACTTTTACAGTTTGATTTTGTAACTATAATGGATGTAATTTGTAATGTATGCCTTTTGTATCTATTTAAGGAACGAAAGTGTTTTATTTGTACTTTGATGTTGATGTAAGTGGAACAGTACCTGTATTTTCTTTTTTCTTTTCTGGAATGTGGTGTAAGTGGGCAGCACATTTTCATTTCTGATGAAATCCATTAATGGATGTGGACCATAACTGTTGAACATTTTGTTCAAACTTCATTTATACTGTGATTAAATATCCAACTGTGTTTGGATAACAACTGCTATAAGTGCAAGGCTGAATTACGTCTTGTCTGACATGACAAAAAGCCATGTTGGTACTCATGTTGGTTGGTAGTCATTTCAATGTTTACATAGGATCGGCAAGTTATATCTATGTAACTTACCTTCCTTCTAATTTAAGTGTACTGTTACTTCATTTATTGTTTACCTCAGAGGAACAGCTCTATGGTTGCCTGGTGCTTCTATTATGCTGTGTCTCATGGTTTTATGCCTATGTTTCTTAACTATACCTCAGAAACAGGCTAGTACAGTAGCCTACCTTTGTTACCATTCACTTTCACCGTCTGATTGAAATAAACTATGTACATGTGAGTAACGGGTCTTAATAACCAAACAGACATACATGCATAGGATTGACACTTAATTTTCATTGTACACTAACAAAGAGATAATTTGAGCAAGCCTGAATATTTAATTAGTAAAATAATAAACACCTGTAGGCTATGAGTTACTAAATATACACTGATCAGCCATAACGACCACCTGCCTAATGTTGTGTTGGTCCCACTTTTGTCGCCAAAGCAGCCCTGACCTGTCGAGACCTGGACTCCACTGGACCTCTGAAGGTGTGCTGTGGTATCTGGCACCAAGATCATAGCAGCAGAGCCTTTTAAGTTACATGGTGATGCCTCCATGGATCGGACTTGCTTGTCCAGCACATCCCACAGATGCTTGATTGAATTGAGATCTGGGGAATTTGGAGGCCAAGTTAACACCTTGAACTCATTGTGGTCCTCAACCCATTCCTGAAAAATTTTTGGGTCAACTTTTTCAGCATTTTGAGCTACAGGGACCACAGGGGAAAGCTTTCGCTCCCCACATGCTTCATTGAGCCTTGGGCGCCCATGTGCCTGTCACTGGTTTCCTGCTTTTCCTTCCTTGGACCACTTTTGATACTGACCACTGCAGACCGGGTACACCCCACAAGAGCTACAGTTTTGGAGATGCTCCGACCCAGACATCTAGCCATCATAATCAGGCCCTTGTCAAAGTCGCTGAAATTTGTACGCATTTTTCCTGTTTTATGACAACACGTCAACTCTGGGGGGAAAAAATTCACTTGCTGCTGAATATTATCCACCTTCTGACAGGTGCCATGATATTGAGATAATCAGTGTTATTCACTTCACCTGTCAGTCGTCATCATGTTGGCTGATAAGACAGTATGTGAAAGTCTTAAGCCAGATCTGTTGCTAGCAGTATTAAGATGGACCACATATTTATTTTTAATTTTCTTTACTGGAATACAATATGTACAGAGTATCAAAAGGTCATCTTTTTCAAATTTTCCAATATGGTTTTAGTTACATTGATGTGTATTGAACTGAAATAAATTACTTGACTGACTTACTTTTGACGCAAGACTGATTATACATGATATCCATCGACATAGTCAAGATGGAAATGCGAACTAAATGTAGTGTCACATGAAAAAAATCAAAGACAAGTGGTGATCGAATTACCCACATTATGCAATCTAGGTCAAAACACATGCTGCTATTGTAGCCTATGAAAGAGGTCATACTTTGTCAACATACTGTTATACTGTGGACTGAAAACAAATAATTAGTCAACATACTGTTATCATACTATGTATATTAAAAACGAATACAGGCCTACCGGTATATGAAGTTCATATAACCCCAAATCAGAAAAAGTTGGGACGTGTAAAATGTGAATAAAAACAAAATGTAATAATCAGCAAATCTTGTAAACTCATATTTAGCTGCAAAAAGGACACAGACAACATATCAAATGTTGAAAATTGTATTTAGACATGACAGAAATACCACCGTCTTATCGGAGTCTGAGCTTGTTTAAAATGGCCTGAGGTAAAGTGGTTCTGATTTGGGGCTGTAGATTACATAGCGTTTTAGGTGAGCAAAGTTGGAAGTACACATTCTGTGAACTCTCAAGGAACCAAACCAACCAGCACTGAATTGTACATTTTACTTTTTAACAACCTAGAAGTAACACACCTAACAGTTAGTACTGTAGTTAGTGGTAGATACAACAGCTGTGCAATTTAAGGCCCCGTTTAAATTACACTCCTACAGGTCAAGAGTTTGAGGAAACTTTTTTGGTGAGACATTTTGTTTTGAATTTGAATGTGGCAGAACCTTGCAACAGTAGATCATAGTGTGAAGTGAATAATTAGTAAATTGTAGTAATAGCAATATTGCACTAGATGGCATTGTTGTATTACACCAATATTTGGTGGAATGAACTGTGACATGTTCAGTTAAAGCAAATATTTAAGTGCACAGTAAGATGAATGATAGCCTGCACTCTGTTGTCAATCAGCAGGACTCCTGTGCTTTTGCCCAGCGGAGATGATCATGGAGATGCAGCTGCCTTACACATTCTGTGTTCAGGCCCACAGTGTAACATCTTGTCATAACATCACACAATATTGCTGTTTTGCATAACACACAATATGTCTGTATTGCAAAACCCCTCTGGTAACAGGGACACTCCTGAAGACCCAGCTCTTTAGAGAACATCTCCTCTCATAGCACCACTTACAACTTACCAGCACTTACCAGCCGTCTTGAACTGACACTCAACTGTTTAAAAACAGCACTCACTGATGCACTTATTCTTACTGTACTTTACCGTTTTTTAATTGTCCTAAAATGTTGAGAGAATTGCTTTAAAACTTAACTGTTACCATGTTGTTAGTCGCTTTGGTTAAAACTGCATCAGCCAAATGTAATGTAATGTAATGGTAAGGCTGATGGGCAAAGTATTATTGCATGGCAATGAGGTGGAGCTCACCAACAGTAGATTCCATACCGTATGTATATTATGTTCAAGAGGCCTTAAAGTGCTTTTTTCACTGTTCATAAATTTATTTTGAGGGTCTAACAGAATAGATTTTCATGTGTCAGTGCTTATTTTTGTAATACAGTACAGTTGCATTAATCTGTACTTCCTTTGTCTGAGCAAAGAGAGTTGTAATTTCAGAATCTTTAAATGTGTCAGTATTCTAGAATCTTCTAACTTTTTGCAAGGCTTTGAGACTGCACCATCTAGCAACAAAGGAATACAAGGTGGAATGGCTTTCCCTCTTTTATTCAATTTAAATCCAGTGGTTTAGGTTTACTAAAAAGTAGGTGGCAGTGTTGCAAATATCCAGTTTGCAATCAAAATGGAGTGTGTGCTCGCTTGTCACTGCTGTAGCAAGTGGAGCTTACGTTGAGTTAAATCAATGTCTGCTATTTTAATATACTGTAAATACTATTCTGAGGATGTTATGATTTTTGTTATCAGTAGCACTGTATTTACAGTTTTTCACAACTGCATACACACATTTTCAAAACTGTGACTTGTTTTCAAAACTCTACACACAAATCCAACTAGCTCACACAAAATACAAAATGCCTCAAATCTCCACATTGTTGCTCAAAACCTAAAGCTCTTCTGTCTTTCATGAGTTTATGTGTATTTCCATACATGAGTCAAAGTCATCTACAGAGAGAAATTGAAATATACTGTACACAGTAAACATTCAAGCAATATTGAAACCAAAAATATAGATTTTTCCAAATAATTTGCTGTTGTAAATACAGTATTTTACAGCACACAAGAAAATAAAAAAGAGCAAAATACAACAACCACATGCAGTTTGACAGAAACCAAACACTTTTGAAAAGGCTGATTTTCCCAAAGACAGAAATGACTGTATATTTGTGTGTGTGTATTTTGTAAGGGGGGTAAAGTACTGAGTATTGAGAGGAGAGAGAGTGAATCACTTGTGAATAAGTGTGGCATTCTAGGTTGTTTGAAAAGGAAGTCAAGTTACTTCCTGATAGATTTTTATGTGTTAGGTAAAGGATTGTATGTGGTGTTTTGCAAAAAGTCAAAGGCACATTAGTGTATGGTTTTACAGATTTGGTATGGGGTTATGGTGTAGTGACATGTTTCAAAAATTGTGTGAACAGTTGAACAAACTGTTACAATGTATTCAACAACTAACAACATGTTTAAATAAACTAAAAACTAAACTAACAACATGCATAACAAATAAATAATACAAAATCTGTAAATGTACGATATAATAACAATTACAATAATATACCATTGAGTTATGGTAAAAGTGCATTCTTTGACTATGATTTTGGATAGTCAAATAAAGTGTCAAAATACAGCATGAGGAAGAAGCCCACCACTGGTGACACTTTGTAAAATATATTTGCATATTGTATGTCATGAATTAGTATGCCACAGTTTGACATACTGTTAGGAGCATGAAAACATTGTTACACGTACACTCTACAATGTTGTATGTTCTAATTTAGCATAATAGATCAATGCAGTATCAATGCAAATAAATCAAGGTAAACTATGAAATAAATATTAACTTAAATTAAATTAACTAAATCTTCTTAAGAATAATGAATTACCTCTTTATTATTAAAGGAGAATTTCCGGTGTGATATTGACCTAAAGTGTATTAAAACATGATACCGAGTGTGAACGTATGTCTCATAGCCCATCTCGGCTTGTCCCCCATTGAATCCATGCATTTCCACTGAATTATTTTTGGAATCTGATCCCTGATCATACCTGTTCATTCTTACTCGTCGCTCGAGATACATTGAGCCTCGTAAATGGGTGTAAAACAGTGATTTATTTGCATGGCTAGCCCGATGCCGAAGCACCACTATTGAAAAAGCTGTTGGTAGCATCGGCTAACTAGCGTCAGATTTTGGAGTGCAGGGGACAAGCCGAGATGGGCTATGAGACATACGTTCACACTCGGTATCATGTTTCAATACACTTTAGGTCAATATCACACCGGAATTCTCCTTTAATGATCTTTTAGTAAACTAATGAAGTGATTGACCTGTTAAAGTTTTATAGCGCAAGTAATGTTCCAAGCATTTAATTGCAATTTCATCCACATTTGGGTCGAATTTGTTGGCAAAAAGATGATTCTGACTGAGGATCCAGTTGAGATCGCCAGCACCATACACACACACTGCTCTTCTGTATGCTCCAGTGCATGGGGAGTAGGATGCCCCTTTCCTTATATCTCCTTCATGATATGCCCATTTCACCACACGGGCTATGGAGTTCATATCCGACATGTCATATTTGTTATTGGGAGGGCTGGACCCTGGCATACTTGGTATGCGCTGAAGAGATGCCCAGAGGTGCTCATCTGGGCTGTATGTGTCTTTTACCCACTCCAGCAAAGCTCTGGCCTCTGGGTTTTTAAACAACATCTTCACAAACTCCCTTGACACCACAATGTAAGCGTTTCCAGAGAACATAGGGGTACCTATGGGCGGGGGGGTCTTTCTAACGTCAGTCCTAATGACATCAGACTCAGTGACGTTGTGATGGTACTCCCAACGGCCTTTCTTGTGTCCAGGGGTTTTCTCAGACTCCATGCTGTTTTTTCCATTCAACACTTTGAGCGCTTGCACCATCTCTGCATTGGTTTTAATGGGGAAGTCAGTTCCACAGGTATTGAAAAGGTACTTCCACCTGACAGCTGAGTTCACCAGATCTTGCATGCAGTTAAGATCAGCTTGGACGCGAGACCATGAGGCATAAACAACCTTCTCCAGTTTACTTGCCACAAACACATTGGGAAAACATGAAACAATGGCTTCCACAGCCTTCATGAAATTATCTGGAGACTTCTTGTCCACATGGACACAGTATACATTTTGGGGTGTGTACACAGCTCTGAGTAGCCTCTCAAACATCTCAATCTGGTTATGGATCACCATGGAGTAGGCAAGTGGAAAGTCCCTCTCCTCCTTGCTGAGAGTTACATTAATAAATCCTCTGTCTTTGATGTAAGCACTGCAATCTTTTGTTGCATTGAGATAAAAAGACTCTGGCAATGGGTTACGCTGTCTCTCTTTCAGAAGTCTGCTGAGACCATCTTCAGCATATTTGTCCACATCACCCTGGATTATGGCTGAACATGCCAGTAATTCTCCCGGATCACTGGTAAGTAACGCACCTGTCTCTGTAGGCAGACCAGTGTTGTAGCATGTATTCTTTGAGCTGCTCCATAAAACAAGAGTTAAAGACAAAGGGACAAATATAAATAAATATTGCAGCACCTTGAGCCTAACGGAGCCAACAGTCCATCGGGCCATTTTGTTTCCTCCTTGCCGCTCTGTTGGAAATGCACTGGCTCTGCTGATATCCTCTGTCACTCCTCACGGTCACCCTCTCATAGAGGAAACTGTTAGACCAAACTCTAACTTTGAATAATGTGTGGGTGTGACATGGTGTGGAGGTGGGAGTACTGCAGGGGCTGGACTGTGCAGGAGGTAATATGCCCATGGAGGGAGTGACTCACATTCTTACTCAAGACTGACGTTTTGATTTACTGGAGTTAGCCTACTTCAGAGATAAAGATGCAGTCATTCACAGAGTGGGCAAATATTAGCATACACAGTAAAACCTACTTTAAAAAGGAAAACTGAAGTCACTTTGGATAAATAGGTCTGCCAAATGAATGAATACGTATATTAACCCTTAACCCAGATAGCAGACGGGCATTGAAACTATGTAGAATCAACATTACATTGTCAACCATAAATCATTGAATCAATGTCGGATTTCGATGTTGATTTAACATCAGTTTGCACCCTCAGTTAATATTGAAACAATGTTGATTTATTAACTATAGACCAGCGGAATTTCAATTGTATTTCAATTAAAATAAATATTGAAACAATGTTGAAATTACAACCAAACTAAAGATCAATGCGATTTCAATTCATATTAAACCGCAGTAAACCACTATAAATCTGGCAAAATATTGGGAAATTCATACCCTGCTTTATCTACAGCCAGGATACATTTGGCTAGGCCTAGGTATGTCTGGTTTAGGCTACACAAGCTTGCATAAATAACCATTGACAACTTGTTATCAGTTTGAAAAGCAAGTGCATTTATTCACTCTTCTTCATTTATAAATTCCCGTGTGCTGTGCTTCCCTGCCATCTATTCAGTAGGCCTACGGTTGCAGTCAGCCTGACCATCCAGTTGAGTGAAGCGGCACCTAACAGAAATAGAAGAAAGATATACAGTGTTAGATAAATATGTTAAACTGAAGGCTACTTACAAGTGAAACTTTAGAATAATCATATTCCGTCTATGTACATCGTAGCCTAACTTACAAACTCATTCATGCTTGAGCAGGGTCGGACTGGGAACAAAATTCGGCCCTGGCAATTTTCTCCTGGACTGGCCCATTACTGGCCACATACAGTGTTGGGCAAGTTACTTCAAAATCTTAATATATTATGTATTACTTATTCAAAGTAATTCATTACATTATAATATTACTGTCTCTGAATTGTAAGGCATTACACTACTATTGTATTACTTTTAAGTTACTTTTACCAAAATATCTGGAAATATGGATTTGGAATTCTAAATGCAGTTTATTATGCTCAATGCAGCTCAAACACATATTACATGTTTCAGAAATACTACCCATCCCTGGGAACATGCAGATTACATCTTTATAGTTGGCCATATGATGACATACTTAGGTTAATACTGTATTTCATCAGTTAGGGCACCAAAATGGCCAGTAGCTGCACTGTGTAGCCTATCTTGACATGTCTTTAAGTTGTGGGTTACAATATACAGGTAGTGGGCTCTCTGTTGATTTTAATGAGTAGGCCTAAGCCTAAAGTTACAGCATTTCTATCACAATTGACCAGACTTTGACCTTTTGTCTTCTTTAAACAAAATTCTGGCTATGATAGTTCCTTGTATTGCATCATGAGCCATCACTGCACCTACTGCATTCTACTGTAGCCTTAAGCCTAGCTCAGTCATTATGTTGTACCATCACCCTCCATTAGAAGTGCAATGAGCTACATTAAGCATAATAAACTGCATTTAGAATTCCAAATCCATATTTCTAGATATTTTGGTAAAAGTAACTTAAAAGTAATACAATAGTGTAATGCCTTACAATTCAGAGACAGTAATATTATAATGTAATGAATTACTTTGAAATGACAGTAATAAGTAATACATAATATATTACGATTTTTAAGTAACTTGCCCAACACTTATTAAACCACGTCACTGTTTGACTAAAGGAAAAATATAGGCTACTGAACATGCATGGAGATCGTCATAGTTGACAGAAATTACGATTTGTGCCAACATGTTGTAGAAACACAACCACAGCCTTTAGGCATATTTGGTGCAAATCTTCTACATTGGTTGTAGTCAGCGATTCACATTAACTGTAGGCTATCACCACAAGTGTATACTAAACGTTTTTGCCCAAGTTTGTGTGCCGTCATCACATTTGGCAAAATTAGGCTACCTTCGTTACTAACCTACCAGTTGATAGTTTTTACGTGCATCGAGATTGATTGTGCATCTAATGTAACACTCGGTGGAGATACTTCCACTTTCCAAGTTCCACTTTCATTGTCGTTGTGAGCTAAAAGGCTACTATATGGGAAATACTTTGAAGTTCCTTTTGAGTCCAAACATGAATAGGTTTTCGTTAACCTGTGCTACACTTTTCCACCAAGTTGTGCGAAAATTGTAGGTACCCGGAGATTTTTTTATGTTGACAGACAAACCGCACTACAGTAGCCTACATCGTGCAGTAAATGGAAGCTCTTCGTAGCGCGTGCAACTTACGTCTATGAAAACAATATATTTATGGAATAAAATTAGACACCTCTGATTGCTGTTTACGGTTAAACTGCGATGATGTAAACACCAGCCAGCGGAGGGCACTTATATAGCCTAGGCTACCATGCATGGACTCGTAGGCTATATTTCCCCACAAACCAAGCGGCTGCTTGGACAAATCCACTTGAGGGGTGGGGCAGGGGGCGCGATCGTAACACACACTGAACCGGTCATGAAGAGGCCAAAATGATTGACCCGTCACCCCCCAATCCAAATGGATGCAACTGCATTTATAGGCTAAGCCTAGGTCTACATGACGGGCCGCAAATAGGCTAAATAACTTAAAAACTACCCGGTTGTACAGATTACCAGTCCGAGCCTGTGCTTGAGTCAACTTAGGCTAGCTAGCTGGTAAGTAATGGTTCACGTTAGCCAGCAGCACATCATCTTCAGCCTATCATTTTGACAGTAAAAGTTTAAACTCAACAAACATTTTATGTAAATCATATGAATATAATAAACTCTAACTTACTGACAACTAACGTTAAGGAAGGCCTAATTATAAATCAGACTGCCGAGTAACGTTAACGTTGACATAACATTATGATGAACTGCTAACGTTAAGGTAAAACATTAATTTGACCAGCAACGATAACGTAGCTAGCCTAAGTTGATTCAAGCATGAATGAGTTTGTAAGTTAGACAGTAGGCTACGATGTACATAGACTGTAAACATGCCCGAATTTAATGTAGTACAATTTCACATTGAAACATCGTTAGATAAATAAATGCTTGCTTACCATTAAGGTGGAGCGGCGAACTTGACAGAGAGCTGAACACGGTTGGTCTGACTGAACCGTTGCTCAAAATGATCTCCCGCCGGACAGTTCAAACGTCGTCGCGCGGTCAGCTAAAAATCCACTACTTTTCAATGACCACGTCAAAATTTCCCAGTAAACCATACATCCATGACTTTTCAATATCTTTTACTGAACTATGTATCGATGCTCTATCGATTATGGCAATATAAACTATAAACCAATGTTGTTTCGATGTCTATCTATGCTCATGCACTGTCGGGGTTTTGTCAGGATTGTAATGCTGATTCAATGTCTATTTACCATTGAGATTTCAATCGAGACAGTGGAAGATAAGAAAATCTAACAAAACTAAATATACTTACTTTACATTAATACACAGGATTAGATGTTAAAATCCCTTGTGCCAAAATCCAAGGTAAAAACACATTCAGAAGCCCCTGCTCAAGTTTAACTTTAAAAAGCACACTACCCACAAATCCGCCAACAAATGGTCACAAGCACAATACAAATGGCCCATCCAACAGCAGTATATAGTATGCGGCATGTCATTGGGGTCATCACGTGGGCACCCTCATTCACCGATGTTTCGTTAAGTTAGGCCCACGACACCTCATGAAGGCTTAACAGTGAAACCAGCGTCCTGGAGACACTCCCCTCCATGCTGCCACCATATTACCACATTGAAATATCCAGTACCCAAAATACTCTTAACCAGCCCAGGCATGGTCAAGGTTGGCTAGGTTGGTCCGTCCCGTTGATGTGGACTGAACCATCGCCATAAAAAACCCTGGCCAACCAACCATCAACCTAGGCACAGCCCATCACAAACACAAAACAAATTAGCCAGTTAGCTTAGCCAGTTAGCTTAGGCCCCATCACAACCACAAAACAAATTAGCCAGTTAGCTTACGCCCCATGCTGCCACCATATTACCACGACAAACATCCAAATACCCTTAACCAACCTAGGCATGGTCTAAGTTGGCTAGGTTGGTCCGTCCCGTTGATGCGGACTGAACCATAAACCATAAAAAACCTTAGCCAAGTACCATCAACCTAGGCACAGTCCATCACAAACACAAAACAAATGAGCCAGTTAGCTTACCTTAGCTTGCGCCCCAGGAAGGGTAATTTCTCCTTGCCCACAACCATTCGCTTGCCCGTTCTGCTGCTAAAGACATGTTACTAACCACCTGCCTTAGACTTCGACCACAAATGCCCAATTCAGACAGCAAGCCAATAGCAGATCTGTCCACAAACCCACGTGCACCGATTTCAATAGGCCTTAATCGTGCACTCCATCCTCGCTTAGCTGCCTCCTCTGCTATTTCAGTGTATTTAGCTCTCTTCAGCTCATTGGCCACTTCCACTCTGTCTTCCCAAGGAACAGTGAGTTCAATGAAGTAAACTATCTTCTCTGAATCCGACCATAGAATTACGTCGGGTCGTAGCTTAGTACTCACTATATGTGGAGGTACCGCCATCTGCTGGCCAAGATCAACCTTCATTTCCCAGCCCGCCCCATTTTTCAACTGGCCGGTTTTACACCTGGCCTTCGCGGAACAAGGTTTATCCCCCTGACGTACAAAGTTAATTTGCCTTACCCCTTTACTAGCTGCTAATGAATTGACTTCTCTCCTTTTGTCCTCTATTGCCGCTGCCACACATTTCAATACCTGGTTATGACGCCACGTATACCGCCCCTGAGTGAGACTTACCTTGCATCCTGATAGGATATGGTGGAGACTGCCCACACACAAGCAAAGTATGCACAAAGATCCTTGATTACTAGCAAGATAGAGCAACGTAATTCGTTACTATGGGAGCAAAACGGGACAGTTCCGGTCTGCATAAGTGGGAGTGTCACCTTACGTCACTAAATAAACTTTCTCTCTTAATAAGCAATAAGAACAGATTAACATAATTGTGTTTGCAGTATTATTGTCTATAATCATGTATGATACCAATGAATCATTCTTTAGGACATGGTATGAATAATTTAATTAGTCATGTGAACCGAGCTAGCTTAAAATGCTATACAAGTGGATGGGAGTAGCTATGGCAATACAGCTATGCGCTAACAAGTTACTAGTAGTTGAAGGACTTCGCTTAAACTTAATATACTGTTGCAAATTCACTTGAGTATAAACTATCCACTTTAACTAATGTCAGTAATGTTATTCAGCTAGTTGTCATTTCAAAGAAATTACACTTCTCCTTTTAAAAGCTGTGCGAACGTCAGAGGGCGGGATCAGACGTGACTAGCTCCTTATAATATCGGAGCACCTCTCAGGTAATCAGACAACAACTGCAGTGAGTTGGGAGAGAGAAAGCAAGAACACATAGGCTACTACTGGCCAATCCTCTCCAATTGTTAGAATTGGACTCTGGGCGTTTGGGAACAGCTGAGGGAGGAGGCTACTTGAAACTGTGAGTTTCGGTCGGTGTGAGCGAGCGGACTTTCAGTTGACAGTAATTAACACCCTTTTGAACAATCTAAGCTGTGCGAACGTCAGAGGGCGGTCTACGCTGATGCATCATTAGTGAGACAGGAGGACAGCTGCATGCAATTCCTAGCAGCATAAAAATAGTGGCTGCTGCTGAAGCGGCAGCATAAGCGGCAGTCCTCGGTTCAGCCAGCCACGTGTAAGACGGATGCGGTCAAGACAAGCAAGTTTACCTGTGCAAGTTCACCGAGCACAGGCACCGACAAAGGCAAAATGTGCCGTTCCACCATATCTGTTCTCACCGGCCATTGCAGAAAACGGCATCATGCCAAAAGGGGCAGAAATCGCCTTAACCTCCAGGAACTTAAACGGTCCTCACCGACAGAAACCTCCTTCTCCATGGGCTTGTGGAACTGTCAATCCGCAGTCAACAAAACGGACTTCATAGCTGGCTATGCCAACCACCTTTCATTGGAACTCCTTGCTCTCACTGAGACTTGGATCAAACCAGAGAACACTGCCACCCCGGCTGCACTCTCCACTAATCTTACACTATCCCACACCCCTCGCCTATCTGGACGAGGAGGCGGGACGGGCCTGCTGATCTCCAACAAATGGAAATTCACCCCGCTACTGCCTTCAAACAAATATGTCTCATTCGAATTCCATGCCATCACAGTGATCGCCCCAGCAAAACTCTACGTGCTGGTCATCTACTGCCTTCCAGGCCAACTAGGCGACTTTATTGACGAACTTGACACTCTGCTGTCCTCCATCCCTGAGCATGACTGTCCGCTTCTTGTTCTCGGTGATATGAACATCCACTTAGATGCCCCAGGCTCAGCGGCCTTTTTGGCCCTGGTCCACTCCTTTGACCTCGAACTGGTTCAAAGCCCACCGACTCACAAAGCTGGCAAAGAGCTTGACTTGATCTTCACTCGGAACTGCAGCACAGACACCCTCATGGTGACGCCTCTCCATCTTTCTGACCACTTCTTCATCCAGTTCAACGTCAGCCTGAGAACAGCCTCCGGCTCCTCAGCCGATGGTCACGTTCCGCCGCAACATCCGGAACCTGTCTCCAACGCACTTCTCCTCTGTGGTTGCCTCCGGTCTACCTCCACTCAACACCTTCTCCTCTCTGGAGGTTAATGAAGCCACTGACTCGCTCTGCTCCACACTGACCTCGTGTCTAGACGAGCTGTGCCCTCTTACCACAAGGCCAGCTCGATCCAAACATTCTCATCCATGGCTAAATGATACCCTCCGATCGCAGCGCACCAAACTCAGAGCCGCGGAGAGGAAATGGCACAAATCCAAACTAGCTGACGACCTCAAAAACTACCAGACACTCCTGACCTCCTTCTCAGCCAGCATCACTGCTGCTAAGACTGCTTTCTACAATGACAAAATCAACAGCGCTACAGACACTCGAAAACTTTTCTCAACCTTCAAATCGCTACTCAACCCTCAGCTGCCTCCTCCTCCATCCAGCCTTACTGCAGATACCCTCGCCTCATTTTTTACAAACAAAGTGGCGGCAATCAGCAGTCAATTCTCTACATGCCCACTCAACGCATCTGACTCAGATACCGCACTCCTACAACCTCTAGGGACTGCTGGAACATCTTTTTCAGCATTCACGCCTCTCTCCGAGAGTGAAGTGTCCAGACTCCTGACATGCAGCCGTCCTACCACATGCTCGCTGGACCCTATACCTACGAGCCTACTTCAGTCCATCAGCCCGACCATCGCTCCAGCTATCACACATGTGATCAATGCCTCGCTAACCTCCGGCACATTTCCAACAGCGTTCAAAATGGCCCGGGTAACACCGTTACTTAAGAAAGCTTCTCTCAACCCTGCTCAAGTCGAGAACTACCGCCCTGTCTCACTACTGCCTTTCCTATCCAAAGGCATTGAACGAGCAGTCTCCAAACAGGTCTCTGACTTCCTTTCACAGAACAACCTTCTGGATCCAAATCAGTCTGGGTTCAAAAGCGGCCACTCTACCGAAACGGCTCTGCTGTCTGTAAGAAGCCTTAAAAGAAGCCAGGGCGACCGCTCGGTCATCAGTACTCATTCTGCTTGACTTATCGGCTGCCTTTGACACGGTTAAATCACCGTATCCTTCTCTCTATACTCGCTGACATGGGAATCTCCGGTTCTGCTCTCTCCTGGTTTGATTCCTACCTCACAGGACGCTCGTTTAACGTATCATGGCTTGGTCAGCTATCTGCACCTCACCATCTCACCACAGGGGTCCCCCAGGGCTCAGTGCTGGGCCCCCTCCTCTTTGCTATCTACACCACCTCCTTGGGACAGATTATCCGTTCGCACGGCTTCTCATACCACTGCTATGCAGACGACACACAGCTCTATCTGTCCTTTCCACCTGACGACCCCCTGGTTTCAGCACGGATCTCGGATTGCCTTTCAGACATAGCTACATGGATGAAGGCACACCACCTCCAGCTGAACCTCTCAAAGACTGAACTTCTGGTCATCCCAGCTAAACCTACCATACACCACGACATCAACATCAAATTTGACTCCCTGTCTGTTTCACCGACCAGGACTGCAAGAAATCTAGGAGTTGTTCTCGACAACCAACTAAACTTCTCAGATCATGTTGCCTCAGTCGCCCGGTCATGCCGTTTCGCACTCTACAACATACGGAAAATCAGGACTTACTTGACTCAAGATGCTACCCAACTTCTGGTTCAGGCAATAGTCATCTCACGACTCGACTACTGCAATGCCCTCCTGACAGGTCTCCCAGCCTGCGCAGTGAAACCACTTCAGATGATCCAGAACGCGGCGGCGCGCCTGGTCTACAACCAACCCAAAAGGGCACATGTTACCCTGCTGCTCATCCAGCTACACTGGCTACCTATGGCGGCCCGCATCAAATTCAAGTCTCTAACGCTTGCCTAC
Organism: Alosa sapidissima; assembly: GCF_018492685.1. Lineage (NCBI taxonomy): Eukaryota > Metazoa > Chordata > Actinopteri > Clupeiformes > Clupeidae > Alosa > Alosa sapidissima. The sequence continues at coordinate 9,234,555 of NC_055967.1, read as the reverse complement.
AAAGTAGTCTCCGGTTCTGCTCCCACCTACTTGAATGCCCTCATACAGACTTACACTACCTCCAGACCGCTGCGCTCCTCTGACGAACGACGTCTAGCTCTACCGGTACGCTCAAGCCAATCCAAACTTTTCTCATCTGTTGTTCCTCGTTGGTGGAACACACTGCCAGTTCCTACAAGGGCAGGGACATCCTTTTCCACTTTCAAAAAACTCCTGAAGACCCAGCTCTTTAGAGAACATCTACTCTCATAGCAACACTTACAACAAGTCTTACTGATCCTAGCACTCACCAGCCGTTTTAAACTGACAAGTAACTGTTAAAAACAGCACTCACGACGCACTTATTCTTACTGTACTCTAATGTTTTTTTAAACTGTCCTAAAATTGTGAGAATTGTTCTAAAACTTACTGTTTACCATGTTGTTAGTCGCTTTGGTTAAAAAAGCGTCAGCCAAATGTAATGTAATGTAAAATGTTACCTTAGCTAAGAGGCTAGCTAGCATGCTAACAACCGGACAGTAACAGGCAGCAGCATGGTCTGATATTAAGTTATTTTATTACAAATCCGAACACTAAAGAATTACACTTTTAGGCTTGAACTGATCCCAAACACTTACAGATTATGACAAAATTTTCCAAAAAAACCTCAACAAATCCAGAAAGACATAATGACCAATTTATTGGTAAAATTCCACAAGTCTCCATTGACATTAGTGCAGCGAGGGTTTACTCTGGTCTGCATAAAGGGGGATTTCCCCCCCTCCCCCTTGCAATAATCGAACGCGGAAATTGTCGAACGTTTGCGCCTCTCGCTCCGCTTTAACCCTCTCTGGTATGCATTTATCATCCTCACCAAACCATTGACTTAAATTCTTGGGAGATGGGAGCACATCATATGTAGCACCTAACATAAATCTGATCTTACCAGCTTCCATGCCCCATCCCAGACAGCACACATACATCTGCCCGATGTCGGTTTCAGATCAGCATGGAATCCTCCCATATAATAATGTCGCAGGGGTATCGGCCTGAAGTCGCTTCCATGTATGTTGGCTTTTGATCGTTCCTACTATCCAAAGGAGATCCCGCTATCTGTTTTTTTTTTTTTACCCCAGCTTCCATGTATGTTGGCTTTTGATCGTTCCTACTACCCAAAGCAGATCCCGCCATCTGTTTTTTTTACCCCAGCATCCATGTATGTTGGCTTTTGATCCAGACGCAGATCCCGCTCTATCTGTTCTTTTTCTGCGTGTGTAGCAGGCAGCCAGGCACGTCAGATCAGCCTCCTGGAGCAGCGATTTTCAGGTTGGTAAATTCACTCATGTAAATTGTCAGAAAATAGGCATTGTGTCAATTGTATGACTGTTTATATATTTGCCTGCTAGCCTAAGCCATAACTTGGTGTACATTACTTTATAAAGAGCTGTTTTGGGGTAATTACAACTTCGTTGTGAACTAATTCACGTTAGCTAGTTGAGCTAACACTGGAAAATATGTTAAACCTAGCTAGCGGCTATGGCGAAATGTTAACACTACAGTATCCATGTTTACCGGTACAAGGACAGCAATATGCTTGGGTGTAAGAATAGCAAGTTATTATTTGACCGTGAGACTTAACCCAGGAAAGGCTGTCGTTTTTGTATGGAGAGGAGTGGGAGCTAGGCTATTAGCTAACGTTGCTGTCTTGGCTGAGCAAACCTGCTGGTCGTGTCATCATAACGCCTTTGCACAGAGGAAATGCACAGATAAAGGCATCAGCCAAAGTTCCCAAAGCAAATGTAGGCTACGTTTCAGTCCCAACTTTCTCTAGTCACTTCCAGAGTTCGTGTTTTGGCCGGCGTTAGCGCGCTAGCCAAGTAACGGCATTAGCTCGCCTCTGCTTGATTGAAATATCAGCTGAGGTAATGCTAATGGGTTTGAAATCTATTTCTCCGAGCTCGGTAGTGGTTCTCTGCATCTATGAAAATTCCCTAACAGCAATCGGTAAGGGTAGACTTTAAAGATGAAAGTGTTGCGGTGAATTAATTGTTGTTTTTGTCTCTTGCAGGAGAAGAACCTGATTTTTGGGGGAACTTTTTCATCATTCAGACTTTTTTAAACATTAAATAAAATGAATTGAAAATATTTCTGGCATCTTTCTTGTGTCTTTATAGATCTAATCATTTATAGCCTAGTGTAAAATGTGCAATCTCAAGTTCCGACCTAAATAAATAAAGGTCGTATAAGCCGGCGTTGATGAGTCGTTAAAACATTGGCTCATTGTCGTTTTCGATGATTTGCCGACATCCCGGCGATGTCTTGCCAATGTGCAAACGATGAGTCGTTGAAACATTGGCTCATTGTCGTTTTCGATGATTTGCCGACATCCCGGCGATGTCTTGCCAATGAGCAAACGCTTCCTATGCGATGTCTTATAGACTGTAACGGCATTCATCGGCCCGACATCGGTAAGATTTATGTGTGCCGTCTGGGATAGATCTTTCCATTTAATCCGTTTTTTTTCACCCCTTCCCAGTTCACCCACTGCCCTTGTTTTGCCTGCGACACTGCCTTAGTACATCTTACAGCCTCCTCCTGTCTATGCATTTCCTCCACTACCATTTTCCTCTTTTCTCCTGCAGAAGCCTTACTCCACAAGGGTTTACTTGCACCCACCCCTAGACCCCCTCGCCCGTGCTGCACATGGCCCATTATATCCCTATGCTTCAATGCTGATTGAGCTTGCTTAACTGCCTGCTCTGGGTTCCACTTTCTCCCTGCATTAACTGTGGGTGCAACTTTCCTCACCACTGGGTCCTTGGACTGAGTAAGAGTCAATTCCAATCTAGCCTTAGCACACTTAAATTCCTCTGTCAGACTAGATATTGGCAACTCTACAATACCCTTCCCATACAAGGCTACACTGCTTAAGCAGCGTGGGACTCCGAGCCATTTTCTGACAAAGGAGTTGATCATTTTTTCCAACCTCTCTACCTTTGACAGAGGAACTTCATAAACTGTCAATGGCCACATTAGCCGAGGCAACAAACCAAACTGCAAACACCACAGCTTGAGCTTACCTGGCAGCCCCGACTTGTCAATTTTTGCAATACCTTGCCTAGTGACCTGTCTCAAGTCTTCAACCTGTGATTTATCACTAAGGCTTGCATCATACCACCTTCCCAGACTCTTCACTGGTTTCTCCAGAACTGTGGGAATCACCTCCTTATTTATAGCAAACTTCTTATCTGTTACCTTCCCTTTAATAATTGAGAGACTCCTAGACTTACTTGGTTTCACCTTCATTCTGGCCCATTGCAGATTACTATTTAACTTACCCAGCAACCTGTTGGTGCATGGAACGGTTGACGTCAAGGTTGTCATGTTGTTCATGAAAGCCCGAATGGGGTGGAGGCGTGGCCCTCCCTGCAACTTCTCCCCACCCACTACCCATTTTGAGGCCCTAATGATGACCTCCATTGCCATTGTAAAAGCAAGTATACTATATAAATTAAATAAAAAAATCCAGTGTGCTTGAGGGTGATCAAGCATGAGACGCTTGCAGTGACAGGGCCGGGACTGGCCTGTAGTTCTGTGTGCATGGTGAGGTGCTCAAGAGAGTGAGTGTCATGGTGAAGGTGCAAAAAGTAGTCCAACAGTAGTCCTGTAGTTCATGTAGCCTTGGCAACTAGCCATCTAGAATAGGCCTGAATAATATGCACATGAAATGACGCTTGTTAAACTCACCTCAACATGTCTTTTGCAATCATTTGGGCAATGCTAAAGTCACTGTTACAAACAGTGCAGCGTGCAAGACTAGGTCTATTATTATTATTTACTCTTATGAGACAAGGGTGCACTTTGAAATGGGTCTTAAAGTTAGTTCGGTAAGCCTGCATACACTGAAAACTGATTGGTTGATTTAGCGAAACAGGCCAATCAGGATGCTCTCTGTCTTGGATGCTCTCAGGCACACACGCACCACCATAAATATTCATGCCTATGTCTGTCAAAAGTCTGGAATACCCTAATTGACTGACTTAACTAATGACTTGTGATTTTTAGTAATATTTTTGCATGGCAAGAAGTGTATTGAAATTCTGTTTGGGGGTTACCTAGACCCCACCACAGTTTTGGTCCCCCCCAATATTCACATCATGACTACGGCCTTGATTGTGTCAATTCCCTGATTTAAAACATTTTCGTTTATAATTTGAACGTGTATTCATTTTTAACTGCATGAAGTTTATGAAATAGCTCTTTTTGTAAATGCATTTCTAATGTATGTTTGAGTGTACTGGAGGTGCCTGTCACTTCTCCACCATTCTAATCCTGCATACATTTGGCAATTTTGGCTATCATTCTTTGTGTGTGGTCAAAAAAACCTCTACAGTCCTGGCAGTGAAAAGGGTAAACGTTGTTTGGGCCCAGCCACAAACAACTCCAGCCAATCAAAATGTTGCTTTAGTGAGCTGCAACTCAACTTGGATTTCACGCTGTCCCAGTCCTACAATCAGATTCTGAGGTGAAGTCAAAACACCCGTATTACGTAAAACTAGATAAGAACTCTACAGGGCTTAAAAGTGCATTAGAGTGTGACAGGGACGAACGCAACTGAATATTCAGTTCACATAGTGCCTGCTGCAACCATTACCTTCCACTATAATCAATGGTACTGGCTACACCAGACGTGATAGCAGTGTGTACATTCAAAAGAATTAGACCAGTCTTCTAAAACATTTTTTTACACTGAGCGAACAGACCACTTCAGTTGCGGACCCGGTGTAGCCCGGGCCTTTTTTAGGTGCCACACTACTATTTGTGATGACTGACAACAAAATGGAACGATAACCATGGAACAGATATAAAAAAAAACCTTTCTGTTTGTCTTTCTATGTCATTGACACACAGTAAAATTGACAGTGTTATTAAGTGTTAATTTTTCAGAGACATATTTTTCAGTGTTCATTAGTGTTAATTAGTGTAACTTCGGGAGTTATTTGAACAAACATGTACACCCACGGTGTAATTAAAACTCACAACCTAGTGTTTTAAGTGGGTGTGAATGTACGAACTCTGGGGTGGAGTCATTTACACTTCCGGTCCTTCAGTTGAGATTTTTGAAAAGAAGATGGACGCCATTGAAGTACATCGTGGGATAGTAAAAGGTAAATTAATTTGTTCCCTATACTTCTGTAAGCTAGCATGAAAACTACGACAAATACACAATTAAGTAATGTCACATCACAGGTATATGTTTTCATACCAACGTGTTTTACCTACTATGAAATATTGGTGACGTTAGCTTGGTCGCTAGCTAGTAGCAAGGTCGCTAGCACTAGCTAGCTCAGAAAATTATTGGTAAAACATCCAGCAAGCTAACATAACTTCGGTGGGTTATAACCTTATCAAATTTAAATGGTTAAGTTTATGTTAATTTGTAATACTTAAACTGTAAACTGACATTAATATAATATTGGAGTCGACAACGTCTTAAAGTCCTTTCTGAAATTCGAAAAGGCGGTTGGAATTTGAATACCCACTGAGGGAATAGCTCTAACATCCTAACGTAGCCTAGCTGATTAACATTAGTTACAGCCAGAACGCCACTGTTCATAGCGATCTAACGTTAGTGTGCTGCCAAATGCTCACCTGGCACAAATGGATCTGTTGACTGACTAATTATAACAGTCTGTCGACTCATTGACGTTTGGTTGAACTGAACACTATTGCTTGGTTATAAAAAATTGCTGCTAGCTAACATTAGCTGAGACCACGAGGGCCAGTGTTGCCAGATGCCAGCAAGGTTTTCCAGCCCAAAACCTCGTCAAAAACCGCGAGAATGCACAAAAAAACGCTTGCTTGTTTCTCATTTAAACACATTAAAATCATTAACAAGCTTTAAAATGACCCATTTTTCGACTTAGCCTATCCAATTTCAGAAACAATATTCAATCAAATGAACGCAAAAGTAGGCTACACGGACGTCAGACTATTATTCTATAAGCTTATGTTACGGAAAATAATGCAATAGGCTAAACATAGACTATTAATCTGTCTGTTTAGTGTCAATAGACGCTTGGAACAAAAGCATTCAGTAGGCTAGCCTAACATAAAAACATTGAGTGGATATATGAAGAGTGTCGACTCTTTGCAGATGCAGTGCGTTCATAACTGGTGGGCCAACTGTAGGCTACACAAAAAATATTTTCATAGGCCTACCCCAAATGTAGGCTAAAGGCTTGAGTTAAACTTGAGTCTGACACCTGTGATTTAGAACAATTAATTAATAGCCTACCTAGGCGCTATATATTCCCTGAGACAGGCAGTTAGGCCTAGAGTTTTCATGAAAATCGCGCTGAATAGGCTATTTAGGACAGTGTCAGTGCGCTCTTTGCAGAAGCAGTGCGTCCATGCATGGCAACTACACGCAAAAAATATTTTCATACGCCAGATATAGGCTAAAGGCAAACTTGAGTTTGACACCTGTAATTTAGAACAATTAGTAGGCCTACCTGACAGGCAGTTAATCCTAGTTTTCATGAAAGTCGCGTTGAACGAACAGGGGTGTCAGTGCGCTCTTTGCAGAAGCAGAACGTTCATGCATGGGCCATCTCTACACAAAAAACATAGGCCTATGGCCCTAGGCCCTTCGTGAAAATCGCTTTGAGCAATTGTTATTAGGCCTAAAAATAATTAAAAAGTTCTAGTAGGCCTAGGCTTTGTCAAACTTCCTCAACAACTGTCGGGCTGGACGGAACGTGGGCCGTAGTCCTATGTCAAGCCATTCGCGCAAGACCTGCGCACCTCCATCAACCCTGAAAGAAGGGGTAAGTCCATCCTGTCTCGTAGGTAATCTTTCAGCAGTGTGCACATTCATGAAGAGATTGACTGTAATGACAAAATGCTCTTTGCCCACTTTGGCATATTGACATTGTCAGTCAGCTAGCTAAGTTTGAAAACCCCGCGAGCTGTGTGTTTGAATGGCGGTCTGCGCCATGAGTAGGGGAGAACCGGACTGAAACACTTTTTAATTAAACGTAATTTACAAAGACATCGTAAAACACTGAAAGCTAATATTTTGTCACAAGCAAACTACATCGGTCCTCTGTCAAATACAGTTGCATTTTCAGCTCTGAACAAAACCATTCAGGATTTATTTAAGGAGAAATCGAACATGCGTTTTGTTTCATTCGTCCCTCCAGACCGGGATAAATGAAACGACATGGGGGACGAAAGAAACATACAGCTTAAACTTCCCACAACTTCAATATTTGACAACATCATGAATGGTACCTAACAACTAATTGCGGTCATTGTGAAGCGCATATCTCGCGGTTATGGAAATACCATGCACTATGCCATTTATATGGCTAGAATGCATGTTTCGATACATAAGGTGACGTGAGCTGAGAGTGTCTGTTGTGAGTTTAGGGGGGCACGTCAGCCAGAGGGTGTGTGAGTGAGTGAGTGAGAGACTGCTGCCTGCTGACCAGAGACGGTCGCTGGAAGAAGGGTCTGAAGTGCCTTTGTTTCGGCTACAAAAACCCGCCGAACTGATCCGAAACCAGCCCAATTTTTATACACCCGCCCAAACCCATTTTTGCCCGCAAAATAGATTGCAAAACCGCCCAATTGGGCGGGAAACCGCCCAATCTGGCAACCCTGACGAGGGCATTCGTTTAACTGTTAGGCATTTGTAGCAAACAGAGGTGTAAGGTAACCGTTAGCCTGGTTGGTTTGGTGCAGTCTCCATTCTCTGTATGGCACTGGTATTAGTTTCTGTTAGAGTCTGTTGGCTTTATTTGGGTTAGATCAATTTCTTTGTTTCCTAACTTATAAAGGGTGCAGGTAAGCCAAAGAGTATAGAAGTTAGCTAGCTGATACTAATTTTAGATATTTGTAGAAATTGTGGTTCAATAGCTTGCAAGCACGTGCATAAGGATATTCAGTCCATCAGGCATAACGTTACAGCTGAGCAGAGTAAGAAATGTTTATTCTCTGAAATTATGAGCAGTTTTTTTATGGATATGGTAAAATGTAGACAAGTTTACTGCCTAATGAAATTATTTAAGTTATTACCAGTCATGTTGCTTAAAAAGTAGGGATTATATGAACATATTTTAAGACAAAACACTTGCGGTTGAAACATTTGGTAACCTGTGGTAAATAATGTCAGAATAAAGTTTAGAAGTCCTTTGCTGGTTAGTTGATATACTGCTGATAGTCAAATCATTGTTGTTCTTGTATTGATGTAATCATTTTCTTTGTTTTAACAGGGTCAGCAAAATGCTCATCAATGTCCAGTACCATGGAGAAAAAAGTACCTCAAACTGCAGCCTGGTTTTTCCTTTCAAAGTTTAATTCGAGAAGGTGAGGTTTTATGTGGTTTAGCCAAAGTCCTTTTAGGCAAGTCCCTCCACTCGGCAGCCATATTGCAACGCTTTTTTTTTTCTTTCTTTTTTCTAGCTTGTTTAGACTATGAATCAGCCTGACCGTAGGCATGTTTCTTAATGATTTCACACGCACACTTTGTATCCTGGCTGGAGTTAATGCAGATCCTTATGATCCTTTTTAAGAAATACATTTGAAATCAATCAAAGTTCAAAATCCCTGTGCACAGCCCTTTTGCAGGTGCTGATGGTGTGCAGTATAACTATTAAAAAGTCAAAAACTAGTATAAATCGCACACTGGAGGGTATATTTTGTTGACTTTATTTGGCGTGAAGGCTTTAGGTTCACGTTCAAACCTGATGAAGAAAATTGTGAAATGTGTTGTTCACGCCAAATAAAGTGGGTATGGTAAAAAAAAAAAAAAAAGATTTTGTCACCCTTTAGTTGAATTAAGTGAAATAAAATCGGAGACCGAATTTCTTAAAGCAGCCCTTTAAGATTCCAATTATTTTTTTTCTTGTTCTTCAAACAAGGCACATCAATCCACTGGTGCAAAAGAAGAGAACACCTCTGCCATAGGAGATTCAGCAGAAAAAGGCCAAACAGGTGAGCATTTAAAATTAAAATATCACTAGGAGAAATCCTTGTCTGTCTCGTCTCCAAAATGCAGAAGCCTGGCTTTGTGTTCCGGTAGTGTCAAATCAGTGGGCACATTCAATCTTGCAGCTCTGCAGAGATCTGGCTGAACGTAAAGTATGTTTATTAGATTCAGTCAGATCTGCTTGCAGATCCAGTGCTGCAAGATCAAAATCCCACTGATTTCATGCTACTAGAACACGAAGCCAAGAAATTTGCTTCCTTCAGATACAGGTCTTGTTATAATCTCTCTGTACACTTTCCAAGTTTACAATACTTCTGTTTGTCTGTAGAGACCCTCATCACACAACCACAGAAGTGTAATTATATTTTGAGCACTATCAGTGGTATTAAATAGCATTTGTTTTTTGACGTTCTAGCTGCCCCCTTAGCTTTCTTGTTTGTACTCTGGATTTACACTTTTTAGAGGGTGCATGTAAGTTTTCTCTTTACAAGTGTATCACTGTTATTGTTTCTTTTTTTACGCATAGATGGTCCAGGAGGTTCTGGAGAAGAGTTAAATGGGAGAGGAAATAATGGAGGAGTATAGTAGAGCACCTTGACACACTGTACAAGAAGGCATCTTCTGAATATCCTGGTCCATGGTTATGTTTTGTTTTGAATAAATTAATCTAATTGTATACAACAGTTAGGTCCAGTCAAACTATTAACTCTTTTCTGACTGAACGAGAGGGATTCCATGGGTGGGGTTATCTCAGGACATCCCAGACTTTTCAGTGGTAGTGCCATTTTTACATTGATCCAATGTTATCGTTCCATTCATTCAAAGTGAGAGAACATTGTAACATGACATCACAATTGACTGTTTGAGTGAGGAAAAATAGAGTGCATGTAATAGGGTGAATAATGTAATGTGAAATAAAATGAAAAATCATTATTGTGCACATATAGCCTCACACAACCTGCCTGCAGAGTGACAAGAAAACCCTAAATTAATGTATTTTAATCCAGGTATTAGGTAGTAGAATTGCTGTGTAAAAACAATATTGAACTGGTGATTGTGGGGTTGATAAATGCTATAAGGTAGAACCTTAGCTGTAGGGATATCTATTACCAACTACACAGTGGCTCCATTTTCAAAAAACTCCTGAAGACCCAGCTCTTTAGAGAACATCTCCTCTCATAGCACTACTTACAACAAGTCTTGCTGATCCTAGTACTTACCACCTGTCTTGAACTGACACTCAACTGTTTAAAAACAGCACTCACTGATGCACTTATTCTTACTGTACTCTACTGTTTTTAAATTGTCCTAAAATTGTTGAGAGAATTGCTTTAAAACTTAAACTGCTACCATATTAGTCGCTTTGGTTAAAAATGTGTTAGCCCTAATGTAATGTAATATTACTTAAGCATATTTTAGTGGCAAGAAGCGTTAAGTCTATATTTTATCCATAATCCATGTTTAATCACTCTTCCATTTTATAGCTTGTAATGTTGTCTGAATATATCTAATATAATTTTCCTATTGTTTTTAGGATACCAGTACTAAGTCAAGGAAAAAGATATGCACTCGGCATTGTGACTGTTTCCTAATCTCAGGGATCCTTACTCCACCAATGGCTATGTAAGATTTTACTCATTTCCATTTAAGGTTATATATAATAATAATGTTCAACTATTGATCTGGATAATCATAGTTCTTGCCCACATTATTTTGCAGGAACACTTCTACGATGCTGGAAGAGGGACGGGTTATCTGGCATGGCGCCTAAAGCAACGAGTGTCGCAGCGTTTGGTCAAGAACAGCTCGGGAGCCTTGGAATACATGAACACCATGAGCTTTTTAAGGAGGTAGACTTTCTAATGAGGAGACACAGCACTCAAAAAATCCTTCATAGAAATGCATGGGGTTAGTTTGTAACGTATGGTGTTGTCTACATATATCACACCCCCCTCTGTGGCAAAACGTGGACATGTAAATACATTGAGCCAATCATGTGGTGTGTTGTGAAGACATTGATTGTGCCAATCATGTGTTGTGATCTTGCCGCTGGAGCAAGATTGGTGTTGTGAAGCCTGCCGAAAGTACCCAAAATGCGTTGCAATATGGCTGCTGAGTGGAGGGACTTGCCTAAAAGGACTTTGGGTATACCCACATGTAACATCACTTCATGGTGCATTATCTGTCTTGCTTATGGAAAATTGGCCCATTATTGCACATCTCTAGTAATAGGTTTGAAGCAAAACACAAGTTTGTGAAATTGTAAAAAACTCTTGATTATATTGTTTTATTTCTTGTTTATGAAATGTTTACTCAGTGTTGCAGAGCATTTTCATGCATATGTGGTTATGGATTGTGAGGAACATTGTTTTATTGTTAAAGTCAATGATTTGTATGTGTCATGAGCTCTCTCTCTGCCTGGTAACACGTGCTGATTGAAGTCTGATGACCTCCACCTGTTCCTGCTCTGCTCTGCCTCACCCTCGTTACCTACCAGCTGCACTGCATTCACCACTCATCATGCCCTCTATATAAAGCCTTGCTTTTCAGTCCACACTTGTCAGATCGTCTGCAACCAGCACCAGTTACCTGCCTGTTTATTGAAAACGCCTCTGACTCTTTGCCTGTGATCCCGGACCCGCTCGACTACTTCTGTGTTCTCCAGCCCCGGTAATCTTGACCTGCCTTCCGTCCCTCTTCTACGAATACCGCCTAGTCCTTGACTGTACTGCTGCTTCGTTTCAATTGCTGTTGTGTGTGTGTTTCCCCCAGGACTTCCCGGATCATCCAGCTCCTGCCTTCGCTGTTCGGCTACTGGGGGAACACACACACGCAGACTCTTGGAACTCCTGTACCCCCCCCCGGAACCCCTGAAACCCCCAACCCTTAAATAAACTTTTGAACGTGACGCAATTGTGGTCCTCGTCCTGTTTGGTGTCTGACAGTACGATCTGACCAAACATGGACCCAGCGCACGGTCGAACCAGCATGGAAACCGACGAACCAGAACCACCCACCGCCATGCAACGCCTGGAAGAGACAGAGAGAGAGGTAAACCGCAACACTGCTGACATTGCCTCCCTACTTCAAGCCGGCTTGAGCCAGCGTCAGCAGTTCCAGCAGCAACAGCAACAACTTGCAATGATCATTCAACTTCTCACCAACCTTTCTCCTCTGCCTGCTCCCACCGGCCCAGCCCCAGCCAGCCTGCTCACCGGCCCAGCACCCGAGTCTCCTGCCCAGTCCACTGCTACCGTGGCTGCCGGAGCCCCAGAACCCAGGATCGGCAATCCAGAGCGGTTCAGCGGCGACCCAACCCAGGTACGGGCGTTCCTGACGAGCTGCCGTGTCCAGTTTACCCTGCAACCCAGGACTTTTGCCACTGAAGGGGCGAGGGTCGGTTACGTGATCACTCACCTGACGGGCCGAGCTCGACTCTGGGGAACGGCGGAGTTCGAGCGCCAGACCCCAGCATGTGCAACCTTCAACCTATTCGCAGAGGAGATGCTCAAGGTATTCGATTTGGAATCCACAATAGCCGAGGCATCTCGGATCCTGATGAGTATTCGCCAAGGCAGAAGGACTGTTGCGGATTACTCCATCGACTTTCGAACCGTGGCAAGTCGAAGCTCCTGGAACATGGAAGCATTGGTGGATGCTTTCCTCCACAGCCTGGCGGACTACATAAAGGACGAGCTGGTTTCCCATGATCAACCCCCCACTCTTGATGAAGCCATTGCTCTGGCTGTCCGCATCGACCGCAGGATCCAGGCCCGCCGTCATGAGAGAGGGCGCCAGAGTCCATCCACCAGCACACGGAGTGTCCCAACTGCCCTTCTGTCCGCACCTGCCACACCATCTAGCCAGCCGGACCAGTCTGAACCGATGGAGATCGGCCGCACCTCCCTAACCCCTGCAGAGCGCCAGCGACGCATCACCTCCAACTTGTGCCTGTACTGTGGTGGTGATGGTCATCGAGTCGCCACCTGTCCAGCAAAAGCCGGAGCTCACCAGATGTAGGAGGAATCCGGATGAGCTCAATGAACATTCAGCCCTCCATCAGCCGTAAACCCCTCATCCAAGTCTGTCTTCACCTGTCTGATTCCACCCACACCCTGGCAGCCCTGGTGGACTCTGGCGCAGAAGCAAACATTATTGACACAGGACTTGCTCGTCAGCTGGGCTTGGAAAGCCATCGCTTGTCCACTCCTGTTCCAGCCCGGGCCCTGGACGGTCACGCAATTGGCACAGTTACCAGCATCACAGCCCCCATCTCAATGATGGTGTCAGGAAACCACCGAGAGACCATCCGCTTCCACCTGCTCAGCTCTCCAGGCCAACCCCTAATCCTGGGCTACCCTTGGCTCCGTCTCCACAATCCTCACCTCGATTGGGCCTCCGGAACTGTGAAAGAGTGGGGAAATGCCTGCCACCTGACCTGTTTGCGTGCTGCCTCGCTGCCCCCCGGCTCAGTACCCCCCAGCATTGCCCACGACATTTCTAATGTCCCTGAATGTTACCATGGCCTCCGAGAGGTGTTCAACAAGACCAAAGCCACATCTCTGCCCCCACACCGTCCGTACGACTGTGCCATTGATCTCCTCCCTGGGACTGCTCCACCCAAAGGTCACCTCTACTCACTATCCCCTCCTGAAAGAAAAACTATGGAGGATTACATCAGGGACTCCCTGGCAGCTGGACTCATCCGCCCGTCTTCCTCTCCTGCTGGTGCCGGGTTCTTCTTTGTGGGAAAGAAAGATGGTTCTCTTCGCCCCTGCATTGATTATCGAGGTCTGAATGATGTCACAGTGAAGAACCGGTACCCTCTGCCTTTACTCACCTCTGCTTTTGAATTGCTCCAGGGATCCACTATTTTCACCAAACTGGACCTTAGAAATGCTTACCACCTAGTGCGAGTAAGGGAGGGTGACGAGTGGAAGACAGCATTCAACACCCACACCGGCCATTATGAGTACCTGGTAATGCCATTTGGCCTCACCAACGCCCCAGCGGTATTCCAGGCGCTGGTGAATGATGTGCTGCGGGACATGCTGAATAAATTCGTCTTCGTGTACCTGGACGACATCTTAATTTTCTCCAGAACTCTGTCCGAACACACCCGTCATGTCCAGCTGGTTCTTCGACGGCTCCTGGAGAACTCTCTCTATGTCAAGGCGGAGAAATGCGAGTTCCATGCTCAGACTGTGTCATTCCTGGGATACATCGTCGCTGAAGGCAATATCCAGATGGACCCCGCAAAGGTCTCGGCAGTTACCTCCTGGCCAGTTCCGGGGAATAGGAAGAAGCTGCAGCAATTCCTCGGTTTTGCCAATTTCTACCGGAAATTCATCCGGAACTACAGCTCCGTCGCCGCTCCCCTCACAGCTCTGACCAGCATCAAACACCCCTTTTCCTGGAACCCAGAGGCCAACACAGCCTTTCATACCCTCAAGGCCCGGTTCACCACTGCCCCCATCCTCCAGATGCCGGATTCAGACCGGCAGTTCATTGTCGAGGTGGATGCCTCAGACGTGGGAGTCGGGGCCATACTCTCTCAACGGGCAGAGGAGGACAACAAGTTGCACCCCTGTGCATTTTTCTCTCGCCGGCTTTCACCTGCAGAGCGCAATTATGATGTTGGAAACCGTGAGCTGTTGGCTGTCAAGCTTGCCCTGGAGGAGTGGCGTCACTGGCTGGAGGGGTCCACAGTTCCGTTCCTGGTCTGGACCGATCACAAAAACCTCGAATACATCCGCAATGCCAAACGTCTTAACCCCAGACAGTCCCGCTGGGCCTTGTTTTTCACCAGATTCAACTTCACCCTGTCATACCGCCCAGGTTCTCGGAACACCAAGCCGGACGCTCTCTCCCGTCAGTTTCATAAGGATGACGCCCCTTCCCAGGAACCTGCATCAATTCTGCCCGATCCCTGCGTCGTAGCTGCCCTGACCTGGGATATCGAGGAGGAAATTCAAGAGGCCCTCCGTGACCATCCCAGTCCCAGTGCATGCCCAGACGGTCGTCTCTTCGTCCCAGATAATTTGAGGTCCCGGGTCATACAGTGGGGACACAACTCCCGCCTTGCCTGCCACCCGGGCTCCGCCCACACCTGCCATCTCCTTGCCCAGCGCTTTTGGTGGTCGTCTTTGAGAAGGGATGTCCGAGAATTCGTCCGTGCCTGCCCCACCTGCAATCAGAACAAGTCCTCCACTCGGCCCCCCGCTGGTTTACTCCAGCCCTTGCCTGTGCCCACACGACCCTGGTCCCACGTCTCCTTGGACTTTGTAACTGGCCTCCCACCATCAGGTGGGATGACTGTCATTCTCACTGTGGTTGACCGGTTTAGCAAGATGGCACACTTCATTCCCCTCCCTAAACTGCCATCTGCCAGAGAGACTGCCCAGGCTGTTCTTGATCATGTCTTCCGTCTACACGGGCTGCCCAGGGATGTTGTCTCTGACCGAGGCCCGCAATTTACCTCTACATTCTGGAAGGAGTTCTGCCGTCTTCTAGGGGCCACAGTGAGTCTCACCTCTGGGTTCCACCCCCAGTCCAATGGTCAATCCGAGCGGGCAAACCAGGAGCTGGAGAAGGCGCTGCGGTGCATGGTTTCTCGCAAACCCCAGGCTTGGGCACAACAACTGATGTGGATAGAGTATGCTCACAACTCCCTCACCTGCTCTGCCACTGGTATGTCACCTTTCCAGTGTGTGTATGGCTACCAGCCCCCCCTGTTCCCCAGCCAGGAAGGAGATGTGTCCTGCCCGTCTGCCCTCGCCTATGCCCGCCGTTGCCGTCGTACCTGGTCACAAGCTCGTGCCACGCTACTCAAGTCAGCTGTCAGCTATGCCACTGGGGCTAACCGCCGAAGATCGCCGGCACCCGCCTACCGTGTTGGCCAGAAGGTGTGGCTGTCAGCCAAGGATCTCCCACTGCGGGTGGAATCGCGTAAACTGGCACCTCGATTCCTCGGCCCGTTCCCTATCCAGAGGGTCATCAGCCCAACCGCAGTCCGGCTCCAGTTGCCAACCTCCATGAGGGTGCACCCTACTTTCCATGTTTCGAAAGTCAAGCCGACGCATGAAAGCCCGCTGGTCCCCGTGCCGCTTCCTCCTCCTCCTCCTCGCCTCGTTGACGGTGGGCTGGTGTACACCGTTCGACGCCTGCTTCGGTCCAGACGGCGAGGTAGGGGCCTCCAGTATCTCGTCGACTGGGAGGGCTATGGACCTGAGGAGAGAACCTGGGTGCCAGCCAGTCGGATTGTGGACCGGACACTCATCGCCGACTTCCACCGTCTGCATCCTGATCAACCTGCAATCCGTAGGGGCCGCCCCAGAGGGGTCCCTAACCGTCCTGCCCGCCCGGCTTCCTGTCATGTGCCTGACCCTGACCCTGTCTCGGTACCTGTCCCGTCTTCTGTCCACGACCCTCCAGCTC
Organism: Alosa sapidissima; assembly: GCF_018492685.1. Taxonomy (NCBI): domain Eukaryota; kingdom Metazoa; phylum Chordata; class Actinopteri; order Clupeiformes; family Clupeidae; genus Alosa; species Alosa sapidissima. The sequence continues at coordinate 9,218,144 of NC_055967.1, read as the reverse complement.
CCTCCGAGGATGAGGATGTTCACTCGGACCGCTCGGAGGAATTCTAGCCCTCCACCGGCTCCCCTCCGCCCTCCCGACGTGGTGTCACTCTTGGGGACTTCTGGGGCCGTCCCTTAGGGGGGGGGTTCTGTCATGAGCTCTCTCTCTGCCTGGTAACACGTGCTGATTGAAGTCTGATGACCTCCACCTGTTCCTGCTCTGCTCTGCCTCACCCTCGTTACCTACCAGCTGCACTGCATTCACCACTCATCATGCCCTCTATATAAAGCCTTGCTTTTCAGTCCACACTTGTCAGATCGTCTGCAACCAGCACCAGTTACCTGCCTGTTTATTGAAAACGCCTCTGACTCTTTGCCTGTGATCCCGGACCCGCTCGACTACTTCTGTGTTCTCCAGCCCCGGTAATCTTGACCTGCCTTCCGTCCCTCTTCTACGAATACCGCCTAGTCCTTGACTGTACTGCTGCTTCGTTTCAATTGCTGTTGTGTGTGTGTTTCCCCCAGGACTTCCCGGATCATCCAGCTCCTGCCTTCGCTGTTCGGCTACTGGGGGAACACACACACGCAGACTCTTGGAACTCCTGTACCCCCCCCGGAACCCCTGAAACCCCCAACCCTTAAATAAACTTTTGAACGTGACGCAATTGTGGTCCTCGTCCTGTTTGGTGTCTGACAGTATGAGTATAAGGCCTTTGCTCAACAAAATGCTTATGGACCAAACTTTGACATATATATTGTACCTCTGCACATTGATTTGAGCCATATCATGGCAAATGTTAATAAAAAAAGAAAAGTAATTAATTTGCTGTGGTTTGTTTAATATGTTTATTTTGATAAATATATGGCTCTAGAAACTAATTAATTACTCCAATAGAGTTAATTATGAATCACTGATGGAGTTAATGATACACTCCAATAGAGTTAATTTTAACTCTGATAGAGTTGATTATGAAACACTAGGCTAGTGTTAATACGGCAACACTATGGCAAGTGTTATTTTAACACTGATGAGTGAGGATTATATAAACTCTGGAATGGTGTTAAAATTAACACCCATAGAGTAAAATTAACACTGGCCGATTTACTGTGCAAGAACAGCATTGTGCAATCACCAAAACAAAAGACGAACACTTATCACCAACACAGATAACTGTCCTTTGAGTTTGTGCTTGTGAGGTAGAAAATCCAAGGTCTCATGGGAGCTAGTGCCACATCTGAGGATCCTCTGCTCTCTGTTCTCTTAGAGAGAGAAAGTATAATTATGGAGAGGTAGTGATAAAGATATAGAGGAAGGGAGAGAAAGAGGGGAGAGGAGGAGAGCTATATAGGTGAAGAAGAAGAAATGGAAAGAGGGTGGACAGGTGGAAATGTGAGAACAGAGATTGGTTAAAATGTTACCAAGGGTGGTACGCAAACACGTGTGAGGCAAGAGGTCCAAGGGGCAAACGAATACAGATCAGCCAGAAATGCACAATATTGCTTTACACACACACACACACAGAGAGAGAGAGAGAGAGAGAGAGATTGAACACTGTGTTTTTAACGGCCTTGAACCTTGACATATATTTTCACACAACATTCATTATCTATCTGTGGTGGGGTCTGGAACACATGTCAATAACTTCAGGGCGCCCTGAGCTCTTGGGCCCAGTAGGCTCATTCAGTAATCCATCCGTGGACATACAGTACTGTAGACCTGTGGTATGACTTCAGAGAGAGTAATGATCCACCTTCTGTCAAGATGATGGATGGTCCCCCCTAAGGTCAGAGGTCATATCAAGAATTTGCTGATTCAGTGTGGCGGGGGTGGGGTGGGGGGGGGGGGGGGGGCGGTGGGCGTTACCTTCCAGATCATTCTTGATCACGTGAGGTAGGCGTATCTTATGACGTCATGATGGGAGGTCTTACTTTCTGCAGGCGTGTCTTATGACGTCGCGCGAAGGGGAACTTTTGGACGTCTGGAACTTTTAGATTTAGAGAACATTTAGATGTTTAGACTTTTTTTTTAAATGTATTATTGAAAAATAAAAAAGAAATTAAAATAAAAGTATGTAAAGCACACAAGAATGATCTGGAAGGTAACGCCCACCGCCACCCCACCCCCGCCCCCCTGAATCAGCACATTCTTGATATGACCTCTGACCTTAGGGGGGACCATCCATCATCTTGACAGAAGGTGGATCATTACTCTCTCTGACTCCATTTGTCTCCAAAATTTCTATTTTAAAATAAATTACAAACTAGAGTATCTTTGTTAAGCTCATACATTACACATAATGCAAGGTTTTTTTTTTTAAACTAAGGTTTGGACCTATAGCCTAATAAGATTTTCTGTTTGTATTTTGATTTTAGTGCTGGCGGCTACAGTGTTTTTTTACAGTTTTTACAGTTTTTTACAATTGCTAACCAGTGTTGCCACAGTTACCTTGAAAAAGTAATCTGATTACTGATTACTCCTTTAAAAAGTAACTTAGTTACTTTACTGATTACCTGATTTTAAAAGTAACTAAGTTAGATTACAAGTTACTTTATTAGTTACTTTAAGCAGCTGCTGACAACACCCCCACCGCCTCAACATATAAATGATAACCGGTTTTGCCAATACTCACTGTATACTGGAAGTGCATTTTAACAGTAATGTCAACAATGTATAGCAGACATCCAAACCTAACCTACTTAGATACTGAAATTCAGATGTTTGTTCAATAATGTCTAGTCAGTACACCAAATAAGGAAGGCCTATTGATAGAATTTGTGATAGTAAAATATGTAGATTTTGGTAGTTTGGCCTTTTCATGTAGCCTTGGCAACTAGCCATCTAGTATAGGCCTGAGTAATATGCAAATGAAATTCCACAAATGAACTTTAAAGTTCTCAAGAAACTTGAGTTTGGTATGAAGGAGTGTATTGTGGGTGTGAGAAAACATTGTGCACATTGTGCACACAACTTCTTTCAGGGCAATAACCGGTTCCATGTGTTCGAATTGGATGACTAAAGTTCTCAAGAAACTTGAGGTCGGTTTGAGGGAGTGTATTGTGTGTGTGAGCAACCTACATGTTACTTATCTGCCTGAATCTCAATATTCTGATCACAACAACTCTGGGCAAATTACAAGTCAGCACCAGTGCTGCATTCATTGTTTTGCACTTTTATAATCACATCACCAAAAGTAGGTTATTGGTTTTACCAAAAGTATTTGGCAGTATTTTTAAACTACAAACCTATAAAGTATTTTGATACAAAATATGATGCCATTTTTTTCCAACTAAATAAAATAAAAATGACTACATACTATTTTGTATTTTAAATACATGTATCAGACATACTGCCTATCCCTGGCTGTTGGCTGCAGCAACTCAAGCTAGGTAGTACTGATTGTTTTGTGTTTGTTTTGTGTTTATGTTAGTTTTGATCCAATTTGACAGCTTTGCTATGGTGCCCACCCAAAATTTCTACCAGCCCACCCAAATATAGTAGCCTAGCCTAGGTTAGAACCAGCCCTGCCCTGCATGGAGACATATTTTACGATAATAATGGAGAAAATGTTAGCAAAACTTCAGGTTTTTGTTAACGGAATCTCCTGACCCTCATTCATCTATTTGCACAACAGCCAACATTCTGCCTTCAACGTGCACACGCGATTTGAAGTCCGGTCTGGCTTGCGTGCTATTGTTCGCTAGGTTTCGGGAGATTTTATGTAATTTGCGGGTGTCAGGAAGCCGCTATCAATATGTGGGAGACTCCCATAACTTCGGGAGACTTGGGCTGTCTAGCTAGACAGCACTTTGTCGCCAGCACAGAATGTACAGTGTACCTTAATGTTGTCATGTTTAGCTGACACAAACTCAAAACTAGATGTACCGCATAGCGGTACAAAATATGACCGCCGCTCAGTCCTGTACATCCGTTCCGCGAAAATAAATCACACTTCAATTTGTCTCCATATTTTACTTCATCCCCCACTCTTGAAACTTTTGTGTATGCTTGTTTGACATGCCTGAGTGTGTGTGTGCGGCTGCACAGAAAGTAGCCTACTGGTGCTGAAAAGGTGAATAGATTGTAGAATAGCCAAAGAAGATGTAGCATTGTTATAAAACCTTTAAAATCTCTAAACAATCACAAGTAGGGCAGTTCATCACAGTTCATCCATTGCAACTGGATTGATGAAAGGTCACTTACACCTGTAGGCTACATTGTATTTGGGAAAAGCAAAAGGTATCAGCATAATGTTATTTATTTATTATTATTTTTTTTTTAATGTATTTATAAACAAAAACATCTCTGTCAGTTCCATGCCGTTTTCAACAGCTATCAAAAACAAAGGTCATTTTTGGATGGATGGATTTTTTGTGAATGTTTCTTCTTCTACATAAGATTTTAGTCATCTTTAGTTCATGTAATACTTTATTGTCAATGCACAAATTAAGTAACAGTAGTCTGAAACGTTATTGTTAATGCACAAATTAAGTAACAGTAGCCTAGTCTGAAACGAAATGCTGTTTTACATCTAACCAGTGGTGCAAATAACTGACATGTCCAAATGGACCTTGATGAAATGCGTCGCTAGACTGTTCATACACATTTTAACGGGCCAAAGTTGAAGAGCTTTTGTCCGTTATTGTTCGTGCAAATATAGGCTGATTCATGTTCCCTTGCATTGTTTAACTGAGGTCCATGGCTAGTCTGGCTTTCATCAGACCAAGCTCAATCTTTTAAGAAATCAAAAAATAAATAGCGGGCAGATCAGGCTGGGTTCACCCAGCCTAGTCCATAGGCACCCGATATTGTTTAATTTTCCGATTGAGATATACACGCTCTGGCTATTCTAAATGCAAAAATGCATCAGGGAGTTATGACAAAACGGTAACTAACAAACTAGATCCTAATAGAAAGCTGTTAGCTTCCCTAAGCTACAGGTAGGATTATAAGGTAGGCCTATTTACAACATAAATTGTCAATAGGCTATGCTGGCGACACAAATAAAATCTCCTTTGGAAACCAATGGCTTACGCCTTACAGTATCAAGCGGATTTAAACTGTCATATCGTGGCGAAAAGTTGTAATAACATTCACGCAGCTCCATGAGTCAAGGAAAGCGCGAATGAAGTAGCCACTTCTAAATGGGACCCACTACACACTAGCTTAAGGTGTTTTGCTAAAGCAGCCATAATGAAATGAAGGTGTCATTGTTTGGATACTTCACACACACGTGCTTTTTAATTTCACAGACTACAACTACCAAGCTGTAATCAAAGCACATCGATTCCCCTCTCACACCCTGCATGCACTTAAAACAAAATAAACAGGCTTCTCAGTCTCACGCATGTATAGGCAAAACTGTATCAGACCGGTGTAACATTGGTAAATCTTCCATTGCACAGAATGATTTTGTAGCACGTGCAATAAATGACAGTCGAAAGATACAAACAGTGCTGCTGTACATTTGCTTGGTATAACCGCATTTATAGTTTTCTACAAATGCAATCAATCAAATGCCTCCATCACTCAACCAACGCTAACGGTAACATTACCTAGGTCCTTATTGATATTACAAGATTAACGTACCTGCAGTAAAAACCAAGCATGTCCGATAAACATCCTCAGATTTATTTCGGCTTCAAGAAGAAATGGGAATTACACTTCATGTGAACATCGTCCTATCCTTATTAGATGTTCGCTGCGGTAAATTACAGTCCTTGTAGGAAGCGTCCATTGTTTTTTCCAACCCACTTTTAACTTCCAACAAAATTACGTCTCACTGCAACGATGCGCCATCTAGTGGACAAACGACTACTTCTCGCCAATACTGAAAATGCAGCCATGATGATGATGATGAATATTTATTTTGGGTTTCTTTTAATCCTACTGAATTTGTAATTATGTATCGGCCGTTCTAATACCGATAGTATGTGGGTGCCTGTGTGTGTGCATGTGTATATGTGTGCACTGCCATTTACAGGCCAATGAGTGTACAGTCACTAAATGTACACATAACCTAATTTTTTTAGACCCCCCCCATGGATGAAATTCTACGAAACTTGGCATACCCCCAGAGAATGCCAGGTCAATCATACACATAAAATTTGGTGCAGTTCTGAACATCTTAACTGAAGATAGGGGCGATTAAAGCAGAATAATATTGCATTTTCATTTTTTACCAGGGGGTGGGGGTGCAAATCACAAATGAGTGATTATGAGCCAGGTTGATGTGGGCCCTTGAGACCAACATACCATAAAAGATTCTTCATCCTCAGTGCCACGGTTCAGGTAGTTATTTAGGAAAAACTGTTTTTTTGTTTTTGCGGTTTAGGGGGCCCAGCACGAGGGGGGGGGGGGGGGGGGTGGTCCCCGGGGACGAAATGAAATTTTTCTAAAAGTCTAGTGGGGCTACATACCCACCAAATTTCATGTACCCCGGTGGTTCGGTGTCCCGGGTATCAATGACCAAAAATTCAGGGAGTAGATGACGGGAAAAATTCTTGAATTGTGTGCATGTGTGCGTGTACAAATTTATGTTTATGTGTGTGGGTGTGTGTGTGTGTGTGTGTATGTGCGTGCTTGTGTGTTTGCCTGCGTATGTGTGTTTGTGCTACTGTGTGAGTATGTGTCATATGTGTCATATGATTACTGTAAATGTATGTGTGTGCGTGTGTATCTGTTTATGCACATGTGTGCACATGGAATGGGTTAACATGACCCCTGGAGGCAAACATACGGAAAAAATTGGTCATCCTAGGCCCTACAGTTCTCAAGATATTCACAGAGAACTGTGTCTGCCCTACCCTCCTTTCGGGGGGTCCAGTCCAGCGGGGGGGGGCTACAGATCAAAACGAAGAATGACGGTTCCATGCTATCCATGTGGGGGTACATGCCCACCAAGTTTCGTGTACCCCGGTCTTTCAGTGTCCCGGGAATCCTTGTTGGTGTACGTCACTAAATGTACACATAAATTATTTTATTGTAAGGCCCCCCATGAACGAAAGTACTCAAAACTTGGCATGCATTCGGAGGGTGTCATAATGATCCTACACTTTTAATTTCGTGCAGTTTTGACCTTGTCAGCCAGAGATATTGTGATGAAAACACCAAATGTTTTGCTTTTTAATTTTTAACTAGGTGGCGCTATACATGAAATAAGTGGTAATGGGATGGGTTGACATGCCCCCTTAAGACCAACATACATAAAAAAGGTGGACCTCCTAGGCCCTACGGTTCTCGAGATATTCACAGAAAACTGTCTCCGGCCACCTACAGGCCAGTTGGTGTATAGTAACATAAATTAATTTATTGTGTGGCCCCCCATGAACGGAATTCCACGAAACTTGGCGTGCATACAGAGGGTGTCATAATGATCCTACACTTCCAATTTCGTGCAGTTTTGACTATGTTAGGTCACAGATACCTTCAATTACAACACCTCATTTTTACTTTTTTGTGTTTAACTAGGTGGCGCTATACATGAAATGAGTGGTTATGGAATGGGTTGACATGGCCCCTTGAGATCAACATACAAAAACAAAATGGTCCTCCTAAACCCTACGGTTTTCGAGATATTCACAGAAAACTGTGTCTGCCCTACCCTCCTTTCGGGGGGTCCAGTCCAGCGGGGGGGCTACAGATCAAAACGAAAAACGATGGTTCCATGCTATCCATGTGGGGTTACATGCCCACCAAGTTTCGTGTACCCCTGTCTTTCAGTGTCCCGGGACTCATTGACGGAAATTTGGGCATGCGAAAAAGAAAAAAAAAAAAAATTCTGACTAAACCTATATGACCGCCGCTTCGCTGCGCGGCGGTCATAATAATGACTGTATAGATAAAATGCCTCCATTGTTTACGTTTGTGGCGCTGCGTGGTTTTACACGTGAGTTGTCCTCATGCTGAAAACGTGCATAGCCTACATGACGTTAATCCCCGAGACAAGAAGAAAGCAAAGAATATATCTTTTTACTAAGAAAAATGACAAAAATAGTAACGCACAGTGACTTAGATAAGTAACTTTAATCTGATTACTGGTTTGTAAATAGTAGCGCGTTAGATTACTAAGTAACGCGTTACTGGCATAACGCCTATTCTCAAGCATTGGCGGAGCGAGGGGGTGGCTTCGGGGGCTCAAGCCCCGAATCTTTTCTCAAAAGCCCCGAATCTTTTTTTGTATGTGTTTTCAATTTCCAATGATTCTAATTTCTAATTTAACTTCCCCTTGATTTCTCTATAAATGTTATAAAATGTAGGCTACCATTACTGAAGAAAATAGGCTATCCCTTATTTTCAAAGCCCATTATTGACAGATAATCTGATTTCCCACGAGTTAGGCAATGCCAGAGCCGAGATGTAGCGGTTTACGTCATAAACCTGGCAGGAAAGTTCAGAGCGGATTTTGTGCAGTTTAAACAGCAAGCCGGTAAGAAAAACTATTGTCAAGACATTAGGCAATTAGGCTACTGTACCCCGGAATACAAAAATAAACTTCAGAAAGACAGAAAGTTTGTTGTACCGTATTCATAGAGTCTCAATGACCGAATCAGTAGCTTTACCTGTTGTCAGTTGAGTTCGTTCAATTCATTTATTGTAGGCTAGTAGCCTAGGCAAATATGAAACGGAGATGTAACGTGGCTACCGGCGGGATTTTGAACTTGCATGTTTCATGCATTTTATGGCAAACAATACCATGGGATAGATGTGTTCTCCATTTGAGGAACGTAATCAATTGCGGACGTGCACAGACAGCTCAGACACAGAACGCATATAGGCCTAGGTTAGGCTACTTTCACTTTATAGAGTGCGCATTAATTACGTAAAAGATGCATACCAAAACAACTATCAAACATTATCAAATGTATCATGACGTGTTGTCACAAAGACTTAGGACTCCAATTAGAAAATCGAAACCAAAATCATGTAAGTGTAAGTGTTCTCTCATTGACGCCTGTTAGGCCTATAAGGAAAATGCGATTTCAGTTTGTAAAATGTATCCCCCCCCAAAAAAAAATTATGTTTTTATTTAGTACATTTTGTCTTTTCACAGTTTTTTTCTGGTACCAGAAAAATGAGAAAGTAATGGAACAGACTTAGCAAAAGTGCTTATTTTGAGAACTAGATTTTGCATTTTGTTGTCAGTGTGTAATGATTGATTACTGTAAAAAGCGTTTTTGAATTGGCAACAAGTTGTAGTGTTTGAAGGCAAGATTTGCTTTTGCTGCATGTTTTAAGTGTTTTGAGAGAGTATCAGCCTTTTGCAAGCAAAATGTGTCATTTTGGCCAGAGTGCTTTTGTTTAGACATGGGTGTTAACTGTTTTGAGAATGTGATGTCAGAGTTGACACAGGTATCAAAACGATCAAGAAAAACTGTAATAGGTCCTATGTGAGACGAATGCTTGCTTTTGAGATGTGTTTATGCCATTTTGAATGTTGTGTTTCATTTTGATGGAGATTTGAGGCATTTTGCATTTTGTGTGAGCAATAGTGGGATTTGTGTGTAGTTTTGAAAAATAGACATAGAGCTTGAAAATGGGTGTAAAAAGTTTTTAAAAACCTGTAAAACATTCAAATACATGTACAGTAAGTCAGTGGAAAAGTCAGTGGTGAATTCAAGTCAATTGAAATGACCAACAGTTCATTTGAGAATTTAAAATTCAAAAATGTGTTGAATGTTGACTGTCAAAACCGATAGATAGATAGATAGATAGATAGATAGATAGATAGATAGATAGATACTTTATTGATCCCCAAGAGGAAATTCAAGAACGACTGTCTTGAACGACTTCCATATGCCAATTCTGTAAAATGTACAACAGGATCCTAACTGTGGTTGTGTTTCTACAACATGTTGGCACAAATCATAATTTCTGTCAACTATGACGATCTCCATGCATGTTCAGTAGCCTATATTTTTCATTTAGTCAAGCAGTGACATGTGGTTTAATCAGTGTTGGGTAAGTTACTTCAAAATCGTAATATATTATGTATTACTTATTACTGTCATTTCAAAGTAATTCATTACATTATAATATTATTGTCTCTGAATTGTAAGGCATTACACTACTATTGTATTACTTTTAAGTTACTTTTACCAAAATATCTAGAAATATGGATTTGGAATTCTAAATGCAGTTTATTATGCTCAATGCAGCTCATTACACTTCTAATGGAGGGTGATGTGGTACAACATAATGACTGAGCTAGGCTTAAGGCTACAGTAGAATGCAATAGGTGCAGTGATGGCTCATGATGCAATACAAGGAACAATCATAGCCAGAATTTTGTTTAAAGAAGACAAAAGGTCAAAGTCTGGTCAATTGTGATAGAAATGCTGTAACTTTAGGCTTAGGCCTACTCATTAAAATCAACAGAGAGCCCACTACCTGTATATTGTAACCCAAAACTTAAATACATGTCAAGATAGGCTACACAGTGCAGCTACTGGCCATTTTGGTGCCCTAACTGGTGAAATACAGTATTAACCTAAGTATGTCATCATATGGCCAACTATAAATATGTAATCTGCCTGTTCCCAGGGATGGGTAGTATTTCTGAAACATGTAATATGTGTTTCAAATGCAAAATAGTATTTTGTCATTTGTATTTTATTGGGTTGAAGGAAATGGCTCTGTATTTTGTATCAAAATACTTTATTGGTGTGTATTTTTGTATTTTAAAAATACTGCAAGCTAATCATCGCAAAGTGTTGTGCTAATGCTGGGAACAGGCAGGGATGGGCAAAAATACATCAGAATGTATTTCTAAATAAAATACCTAATACCCTCATTTTTAATGTATCAAGATAAACTACAAAATACAGTAGGCCTAACCATATTACGTATGTATCAAAATAAAATACTGTATTTTTGTGTTTAGAAAATACTCAAAATACTTTTTTCAAGGAAGTATGGAAGCACTGCAAATCCCAAACATTTAGCCTATTAAAACTATATAGTAAAAAACAATACAATTTGGCCCCTGTCGTATACCGTATGCAAGTTCATGTAGTGTGATCAGAATTAAGAATAATTCAAGAATTTACATTTACATTTAGTCATCTAGCTGATGCTTATCCAAATGACTGACAGAGCTTTCAATTAACCACATTATAATCAATAGGCCAAAATCATAATTGTGTATCTGTGCCAAAATGTGTAATTCAAGTCCAGTGCAGAACTGAATATGCTACAACTAGAACTGAGGATGCTACAAGGAAGGGAATTCAAACACACTCAACACCTTACCATCTATTGATGTCATTGTGGTTGAGATATCTGACATTTTTCTGTTAAAGATTGGCCATGGAGACAATGGGACATGTTTGCCTTTGTCAGTGTCCTTATGTGAACTTGCATATGTCACAGCCACACCAGGCTCCCCTCCAGCCACACCCACTGCTCAATCTCCTGACGCTCCCCTAACTCGTTTACACTCCCCAGTCTACTAATGACCTGCACCTGTTCCCAATCAGCCTCACTCCCTACTTAAACCCCAGTCTCCCCTCTTTGTCTGGCCTCGTTTTTGGCAGCCCCTCATTCCTGTTCGGTGTGAAGAAGTTTCCCCCCCCCCTGAGTGTTTTCTCCTTTGCCTGCCTTCCATTGGACTTACTAAGTGCCTGCCTGCCTGCCAGTTTGAGAAATAAACCCCTTGAACCCGATTCTGTTGTCTGAGCCTGTGTCGGTGACGGCACAGGTCAACTTGCTCATCTTTACTTGCGTACCACTTCACACCAGTGCTTCAGACCAGAGCTGATGCTTCAGCAATAGCAGTCACTGCAAGCTGTAAGTGTTGTTGAACACAGCTGTTCTCACATTAGCTGATTGCGATAAACATAAACCATTGTTGCCTAATTACCAATTATTCATTACACCTGTCTGTAGTATCTACTTTTTTTGTGTTTTTCACATATAGTTTTTTGCAGTATTTTTAAAATACAAAAATACACACCAATAAAGTATTTTGATACAAAATACAGAGCCATTTCCTTCAACCCAATAAAATACAAATGACAAAATACTATTTTGCATTTGAAACACATATTACATTCCGTTTCAGAAATACTACCCATCCCTGGGAACAGGCAGATTACATCTTTATAGTTGGCCATATAATGACATACTTAGGTTAATACTGTATTTCACCAGTTAGGGCACAAAAATGGCCAGTAGCTGCACTGTGTAGCCTATCTTGACATGTCTTTAAGTTGTGGGTTACAATATACAGGTAGTGGGCTCTCTGATTTTAATGAGTAGGCCTAAGCCTAAAGTTACAGCATTTCGATCACAATTGACCAGACTTTGACCTTTTGTCTTCTTTTAACAAAATTCTGGCTATGATTGTTCCTTGTATTGCACCATGAGCCATCACTGCACCTATTGCATTCTACTGTTGTTAGCCTTAAGCCTAGCTCAGTCATTATGTTGTACCACATCACCCTCCATTAGAAGTGCAATGAGCTGCATTGAGCATAATAAACTGTATTTAGAATTCCAAATCCATATTTCCAGATATTTTGGTAAAAGTAACTTAAAAGTAATACAATAGTAGTGTAATGCCTTACAATTCAGAGACAGTAATATTATAATGTAATGAATTACTTTGAAATGACAGTAATAAGTAATAGATAATATATTACGATTTTGAAGTAACTTGCCCAACACTGATTAAACCACATGCCACTGCTTGACTAAAGGAAAAATATAGGCTACTGAACATGCATGGAAATCGTCATAGTTGACAGAAATTACGATACTGATTATATAATAACCTATAGGTCCAAATCTAAATGTTTGGGTTCAGTTTATGAAGTGTTGCTACAGCATGATACTGTGTGTTTGTTATTTATGGGGGGGAATCAGGGGGGGATTTTGGTATCGGTGGGCTTGTGTGTGTGTGTTTGTGGGGGGTGGGGGGGTACAGGAGAAAATTGCTCCCAGTTCCGACCCTGCTTGTGGCACAGGTTGAAAGAGAATGCTGAGCTAAGCCTACACATTCTTCGTGTGAGATGGCCCACAATAACTGATAAATTATCACGTTTGTGCATGACTTTCATTTTTACCCCCAAAATGGCATAAAGTGTTAAGTGGTGTCATGCCAGTTTGTTGTACATTAGTTAGGTTGTTTCGAGGCTTGCATATGCGTATATTTCTCACATATGTTAACCTTTCTTAACTTAGATTAAAATTAAAAGTCCAATATATAGATAGAAATATAGATAGAAATCACAATAACAATTTAAGCAGATCATAGTGGTATAGACGACGTAGAAGCTAATCCATCAACTTTTTTGTCCATGACATCCAAGGTTTGAATCCCAGCTAGCTCTCTAGTGTGTTGTTAAATTTTATTTTTTTCCGTTTGTACAGTATGTGTCGTATTTGTGTGGATAATGCTTAAACGGACATGTATTAGACATAAACTGGTGATGTTTTCAGCAATATCCATTGTCTATTATGTTGTCTCACTTGCAAACACTTTGTGAAAATGTGAACCTCTGGCACTCCAGGGGCGGAGGCAGAGCAGAACGCTCTTAAGAAGTAGGCAGGGCCACTCATTTTATGCACTGATTTTATGCAAATATCACCAGTTAGCACGCTCACCAGCTAAACTGGCACACCGGGAATGGAACCAGAGACTTTCTAATGTGGAGACAGCACTCAAAAAATACTCCATAGAAATGCATGGGGCTAGTTTGTCACGCCAATATGGCCGTTGTCTACACATATCCCACCCCTTCCTCGGCAAAACGTCGACATGTGAATACATTGAGCCAATCATGTGGTGTGATGTGAATACATTGAGCCAATCATATGGTGTGTTGTGAAGACATCGTGCCAATCATGTGTTGTGATCTCACCGCTGGAGCAAGATTGGTGTCATGAAGCCTTGCGCACGCGCATTTCTACCGAAATGGATGCCAGACGAGTGCCCAAAAAGCGTTGTCAAATGGCCGCCGAGTGGAGGGCCTAAAAGGACTTTGATGGAACCCACAGCTCCTTAACCACTTCCGCCACCCTTGTCTTTTCCAGTACCTTTACCAATAGCCAACTTTTATTTTTTACTGAGTTTACTGTAAATGTTGAATCCACAGTTATGATTTCTTTTTCTTTGTCAAAAGCTTTAGCCAAAAACAGAAAAGGCTCATTTCAGTTCCTCCAAAATTATTTTTACCTAACAAATACAAATTAATCTGTGGCAGAGTACAATGGACGTATTGGGTTATGTGTTGTGAAATCAGACATGCGGGCAGACAGGAAGTGCTTATCACTTTAAACAGCTTGTTCTTATCACAGTTTTTCACAATTCCATACTTTTCTCAAAACTATAAACACAAACCTCAATCTCAAACTACATTCACAAAACCTCTGACAACTTCTGCAAAACTGAACAATCACCTTAAAGCAGTACCTGTGCTCAAAACCAAACCATCTCTTCAGATCATTCACAAAGCAGTCAAAATGAAAACACTACTGAGCAGTCATTACACAGTACATCAAAAAATGGAAAACACAGTGTTCAGGGTAGGGCATATAGCTCCAGCAGAAATGTTAATTGTTTACAATACAGTAAATGCATTTTGCATACAGTAAAACAAAACAAAGCAAAAAAAATAAAGTATTGAGAATGGGGGTTTGTTTATTTTGATAAAAGAGCGGAAGGTTTCAGAAAATGTGTTGTAGCAATTGTAAAAAACTGTCTACATGGACACTGAACTGGCATTTCAGTACTGTGAATGAGAATTACTTTCACTCCACAGCCTACAATGCACTCTAATGCCTCACTGATAGTTTCTGTCCATTGTTGATAACTTGCACTGTTTAGCAACCTGTTTGCGCTCTGAACCAGCTTATATTGGTTGTCACATCATTTGAAACAAGTGTGATCAATTTTGAGTTGATGTGTTTAACATATGACATCTGTGGTTTCTTTGTGTATACTTTTTGCCACTTGGTTACCATTATACATCACAAGTGCACCACAGTGCAAAATGTGTTTTATTGCATGAGGATGTGTTTAGAGTTTAGCAAAAAGGTCTATGAGATCTAGAATTTTTTATTTGATCTGCAGTTTTATATGTGAACTGTTTATGGTTTTGCCAAAAAGAGTGATCAATTCAAGAAATGTGTCATCCCTCAAGTTGGGCTATTTTCATTACTCTTAGCCAGACTCTAAATCTTTCTAGATTTTGGTCTTGATTTCCAGGCTAGCACTAAATATCAGCAGGAACTCAAGCGATAGCTTACTCATATCGAAGTCATGTTTTTTGTGTTTCATGTGTGAAATCCATAACCGATACAGAGTTGTTCTATCACATGGAATAGCCGACTAATAATTTACAAAACTAGATGTACCGCAGAGCGGTACAAAATATGACCGCAGCCCAGTCCAGCACATTTTTTCCACAAAAATAAATCACGCTGAAAGCAAGGCCGTAGTCATGATGTCAACATTGGGGAGGACCAAATCTGTGGTGGGGTCTGAGGAACCTCCAAACAGAATTTCAATACATTTCCTACCATGCAAAAATATTATTAAAAAATCACAAGTCGTTAGTTAAGTCAGTCAATTAGGGTATTCCAAACTTTTGACGGACATAGTCATGGCATGGATGGATTATGAACCCCAGGGCACAGATGCCCCCCCCCCCCTCCGTCCAGATAGAGGGGTCCTAAGGCATTCTACCACGGAAGATTTGTTAAAAAATGACCCTTTAAATGATGGCTTCTGTCTATCACCGCGAGTGCATTGTAAACGTTTTTTCCAACTTGTGTGCCGTTGCCACATTTGATTCTTATGTTTTGCCTGCATGGATGCTCGATTCAGTGCGCATCTAAATAATATGCAAGATGCAACAACTATTTCTAAGAGGCCTATAAAGAGGGTAATTCTTGGCATTAGTACTAGCATATGAATGCGTTATATGTTGTAAGACATGTGAAAGAAATTAATGACTCAGGCTTGCACAAATTCATCATTTAAAATAAAACATTTCACTTTCGCCATCATTGCGAGAACATTTTACAATAGAAAAATGTTCCCTTTGAGTCTGTCCTACACCTTTCCAACAAGTTTTGTGAGAATTGTACCGGTAGCTTTTGTGATCTTGTTGCCAGCCCTACCTCACCGCAGTAGGGTCAGAGAGGGTTAAAGCGGAGCTAGTAATCAAGGATCTTTGGTAGGGTGCAGTAAATGGAAGCTTTTGATAGCGCACGCCACAAAAAACTAGGGTGACCAGATGTGCTTTTTCCAGGACATGCCCTCTTTGAGACCTTAAAAATCGTCCAGAATTTTGTTATTCTAGAGCCTCAAACGTGTTTACAGCGAATTTGCATTGCGTTTCTCTCTGTCGTTCACAAATTAGTTCAAAATAGCCTTTTGAGGCAGTTTTTTCTGTTATGTCTTCTTCTTTACAAACCAAAAAGAGGACACAATCAGGTCACCGTAGAAAAATGGAAAACCACCAGGTCAAACCACTCAGGGGTGTAGGCTACTCTGGAACCATCACTAGGTCACTAATTTGTGCGTTATTTACGTTTGATTACATTTCAGATGGTGGTGCTTGTTGGTTTCCTGTAGCGTTTTTTTCTTTATTTATTTTTCTATGTCCGTATATTGGGGGGGGACATTTTGGTCATATTTGAATTTTTGGGGGGACACGTCCCCCTCAATGTCTATGGTGACTACGGCCCTGGCTGAAAGGCATATATGATTCTAACTGTCTCACTAAATTGCACTATGCACACTCAATTCTCACTGGTATCTGCTAGAGAACAAGTACCAAAACATGATAGTTCATAGATTTCACATGTAAAATTCATTTTATACAACCCCACCTCTATCTTGCCTGTTAATAATTCTGAGAAATTATTGTGTGCATGTACATGTTTATGTGTGTGTGTGTGTGTGCTTGTGTGTGTGCCTGCGTATGTGCCTGTGTTTGTGCATGTTCATGCATGTGTACATATGTCTACTGTGTGAGTATGTGTCATACGAATGATTACTGTGAATGTATGTGTGTGCGTGTGTATCTGTTTATGCACATGTGTGCACATGGAATGGGTTAAGATGACCCCTGGAGGCAAACATACAGAAAAAATGGTCCTCCTAAACCCTACGGTTCTCGAGATATTCACAGAAAACTGTGTCTGCCCTACCCTCCTTTCGGGGGGTCCAGTCCAGTCCACAAAACTTGGCATGCATTTGGAGGGTGTCATAATGATCCTACACTTTCAATTTCGTGCAGTTTTGACCATGTCAGCCAGAGATATTGTGATGAAAACACCTAATTTTTTAATTTTTAACTAGGTGGCGCTATACATGAAATAAGTGGTAATGGGATGGGTTGACATGCCCCCTTAAGACCAACATACAAAAAAAAGGTGGACCTCCTAGGCCCTACGGTTCTCGAGATATTCACAGAAAACGGTCTCCGGCCAATAAAATAATACAATAAAATAATAAAAAAAATCTGACTAAACCTATATGACCGCCGCTTCGCTGCGCGGCGGTCATAATAACCCCGCATGTGTGTGCTTATGTTTTGTAAACTAACAACCGTGTTGTGCAGTAGTAGGCTATGTGACGGGGCGCATAGCTACCGCCACCGCAGCGACACGCTGCTTACGTTAACTGAGACTGAGCGCGAACGTCAGCTTACGTGTTTGTTATGTCTGTCTTCCATGCCATTCATCTGCTTATGTGTTTCATATCTGTTAACCATGTCATTCATCATACAATTTCAGTAATTCCTGTTGCTGTTAATTAGACGTCTTAAAACATTCAACACAACGGTGAATTTGCCTGGGCTACTTTTATCCATTACAACTCTTTACAGTTTAAAATCATACATTTCCATTCATTGTCATTTACGTTAAAATAAGCACTCGTCAAACCTGTCTTGTCACACCAATGTTGTGTTTATTTTAAGTTAAAACCATACAGCAGAAAAGTCACATTGCAAAATGTTCTCACCAGCGTTCAGCGTCTCGTCTTCTGTTTGTTTTGGTAAGAGATTTTCCTTGCCAAGTTCCGGGTTTATTAATGTGTTGACTTCCGGGTTCACCGGAAGTGAACCCGTTTGTTAATAAATTAATTTGTATAGACTGTTAAAAGAATGTTGGCTATGCCGACTGGAAGTAAGATGTTTAAAATATGTCACATATAATTGCCTCGACACACTTACTGAACTGAACTGAAATAATCAACATTGATAATGTGTTGATTATGACAATTAAAAATAAATGACACTAAAAAATGTAATTAAAAAAATCAATACGTAGCCTTTTTTAAGCAACACCAAAATTGCGTTTGTTAGTATTAGAACGCTGCCCGTTTCAATGACGTCACTGGCATGGTAGGACCTGAGAAGTTCTATAGGCAACAGCTGCAGCATATTATGTATACACGAAAATTAGTCATTTTAATGGCATGGGTTACACATTTGAGCCTGTGAGGGACAAGCCTGTAGTGTCTTGACTACCACTAGATGAGGGACGATCGGTTTCAGGCTCCAGCTCAACCTTCAGTAGGATCATTTGGGTGAAAATGACTGTGTGGGCGCTGCCGGAGCATGGACACTGGAATCTATCTGTTTCAAAGCAGTGGCGAAACGTAGGGAAAATGTTCGAGGAAGCCAAAGTGACGGGGAAAATATGTTTATTTATGTATGTGTTTATTTTGGGGCGTATACATTTTGTGCAATGTACAACATAGGCTACTGTAGGCCTAGCCTACAGGTCATGTAGAAAACTGGACAAGGGGAGCTTGAGACAGCAACACGCACGCTGTCTCTCTGTCTCCCTCCATCCCTCACACACACACATTGCCTACTGTACATCCTCCACACAACTGCATACTCACTCACCACCACTACATTAGGCCTATGCGAAGCTACGGTGCATACAAATAAGCTATACACGCATTGTCACGGCAATGTAAGCTAACGCAGTCTGGACTACTGGCACTCGTAACAGCAACTCACACGGGCTCTCTCTCCCTCCCTTGAAACTGTTAAAAAACTTCGTCACCCCAAGTTGACCCCAGATACACGGAGGATACACGAGTTTGCCGTTTATTTTAGGCTAACGTTAGTGGAACGTTTGCAGATTTGTACCTTGTGGATGTTGATATTGCACGAGTCTCTTGGATAGCAGCACTGCGAGTTAAACTCCCTCGCATCAACAATCTGCCCTGAGACGGTGAACAACTGGCTTCAGGGTGAGTAGAAAGGGGCATTGGATTCTGTTTACAGACCCGCTGTGATTTAGTTACCAGCTAGTAAACGCATTATTATCGATCTGTGATATCGTCGGAGTCATGGTTTATACTCTCTATGGTCGGAGTGCTAGCTTGTGGAGTTTGACATAAGAGTGTTTCCAAGGTGTTTAGCTGCTAGCCCTTTCCTAGGTTGGATCGTAGTGGACCTCATCTGAGGCTACTTCGAGATATTATTCCAAAGGGGACAGATAGGCTACTGCACTTAAAACTTTAAAAGATTGAACGAACCTTCCCGGACTTTGTAATTGCGACCAGTGACTGCATTGGGTGAACGAAGCCGAAGTTGAAACTTAGGCTCCATGGCACATAGACAGTGGGCTCGCCCTTCTACGAATTGAAAAAGACTACAAGCTGCCCCACCGAGTTTGCGATAAAGTAAGCAAGAAAAGGTTTTTCAGGATATCAGGATATGTCAAGTCAATGGCATTTATTCGTCCAAAGTTACAGACCAGTTTCCATAGTGCACATCTTATCAATAGTTTGAATGCCGTGTGTGTTTCTGCTCATTGACAAAATAGGGTTCAGTATGATTCATGCCCAATTAATTTCCCCTGTTAAAGTGTTCGCCTTTGTTTCACTAGTTTGGTTTCATTTTGTATGAGATTTTGTGATGTAGGCTAGCCTATGATAAACAGCTTATGGCCAATATGTAACTCAGCTAGGCCTAATGTTAGTTTCCTCAGTCATGTCAGCTAGCCTCAGACTCATTATCTGCTATGGCTGCTAGTGCTAGTGCGGAGTAGCTTACCATGCCAGTGACGTAGCCGATTGTTGAAATCCAACATGGCGGCGCCCATGTAACAACAACAACACTTTCAACGTACAATTGTATCCCTTTTAATAAATTCAGCCATTTTAATCATTGTACCAATGAGAAGAAATAAAATACATCTGTTATATCACCTTTACTTCAAATTCCAGTTCAGTTCATCTTTAACAGGCTATGAATGAGAAATTACTAGGAGTGCTGTTTGGCATCAGATCACAATTGTTGTGCTTATCAGAGGATGACCTTGAATATCCCAGACAGAAAAAAACCTGAGCACAGTGAAACTAATTATGGTTAGAAATGACTGAAACTGTTTGGAAGTGGCGGCATAGGTTATCAAAAGGTTGATTGATGTATATACCATCAGGCGTAAATAAAGGCGTAAATAATTTGGAACGATCAGTTTTGAGAGCGTGTGGGCGACATCGGGTGTGCGTATTCTCATAAACTTTCCTGTCGACTGAAAATGGATGACAAAAGATATAAAATACGGCTTTCAGTCTTCTGCTATTCTTTTTTATGTCCTGAATTAGCCTACGTTTGAATCGCTTAAAAGATGTTTGTCTCATCTTTCCCCATGAAATAGGTGAACCATAGTCATACAATTTGTTCCGTTTGATAAGGTTTTTTTAGTCTCTTTGTGTTTATTGCCCCCTCCCTATATACTGAGCCTTAAAGGAGCCGCACCATTTGTATACCATACCAATTGGATAGAATTTTGAAAAGAAAAGGTTTTTTAGAAAAAGCAAAAGTTTAAGAAAATTTTAAACAAAGCTGAGCCTAACATCTGAGAGTAAATGTGGATGAAGAGCAATGGATGGTTAGAATATGGATGAATAGCCTATTAGAAAAAGCTTAATTGTTTAATTGTGTCTTGCATAAATGTTAGCTACTGCTGTGCTTAAATACCAGCTGGTAATTCGCTTTTATATCGGTAGGCCTAGGTTAGTTTGCTTATTGATGCCAATCTAATTATATCCCTGATCATTGCAAAAGAAATGTAAGATTAAAGGGCTTTTGTGAGACGGGACGCCTCTGCTATAATAGCTCTCGACTAATAATGGGTCGAGTGAGAGCTGTAGTTCAGAACCTAAAAAGATATAATCGCGATGAATTCTGCACGGCAAAGTGTCGGATTTCAGGATTGTCGCTTGATAGAATCTTAATCGCAGACTAACGTTTCAGTGACATAAGGGTCGCATGAGAGAAGTCCTGAGTACTGCGGTGAGCTGCTCATAGGCATTGATGTTGTCGTGGGATAGCTGCCGGCAGGTAAAAATTGCCCCAAGTCGCTCAGTAAATTTTATGTTTCACATGCAGGCTGCAATAGTAATTGCTATCCACTCGAGGCGCGCACGGGTGGAGAGGCTGGAAAATGGCACCTCATAGTAAGTCAAAGGATAAGAGGGTATTTGTGTTGGTATTGAAGGGGCATTGGTGCGGGGAATAATTGGTGAGACTAGATGTACCGCATAGCGGTACAAAAAACGACCGCCGCTCAGTCCTGTACATCCGTTCCGCGAAAATAAATCACACTTCAATTTGTCTCCATATTTTACTCCATCCCCCACTCTTGAAACTTTTGTGTATGCTTGTTTGGCATGCCTGAGTGCCTGTGCGGAGCAGAAAGTATAGCCTACTGGTGCTGAAAAGGTGAATAGATTGTAGAATAGCCAAAGAAGATGTAGCATTGTTATAAAACTCTAAACAATCACAATAGGGCAGTTCATCACAGTTCATCCATTGCAACTGGATTGATGAAAGGTCACTTACCGTTACTTAGGTAACTTAGCCGTTTTCAACAGCTATCAAAAACGAAGGTCATTTTTGGATGGATGGATTTTTTGTGAATGTTTCTTCTTCTACATAAGATTTTAGTCATCTTTAGTTCATGTAATACTTTATTGTCAATGCACAAATTAAGTAACCGTAGTCTGAAACGTTATTGTTAATGCACAAATTAACAGTAGTCTGAAACGAAATGCTGTTTTACATCTAACCAGTGGTGCAAATAACTGACATGTCCAAATGGGCCTTGATGAAATGCGTCGCTAGACTGTTCATACACATTTTAACGGGCCAAAGTTGAAGAGATGTTGTCCGTTATTGTTCGTGCAAATATAGGCTGATTCATGTTCCCTTGCATTGTGTAACTGAGGTCCATGGCTAGTCTGGCTTTCACCAGACCAAGCTCAATCTTTTAAGAAATCAAAAAATAAATAGCGGGCAGATCAGGCTGGGTTCACCCAGCCTAGTCCATAGGCACCCGATATTGTTTAATTTTCCGATTGAGATATCCACGCTCTGGCTATTCTAAATGCAAAAATGCATCAGGGAGTTATGACAAAACTGTAACTAACAAACTAGATCCTAATAGAAAGCTAGCTTCCCTAAGCTACAGGTAGGCTTATAAGGTAGGCCTATTTACAACATAAATTGTCAATAGGCTGGCGACACAAATAAAATCTCCTTTGGAAACCAATGGCTTACGCCTTACAGTATCAAGCGGACTTAAAGGAACATGCCACCCAAAATCAGTAGTAATATCTTACTTTCACGAGTTGAGTCATACCTCTCCCGCGTCGGTATGTGCACTCAAACGCTCTGGCGCGCGGCGCGAATGTGTTAGCATGTTGCTATGCTAGCGGGCTCTGCCGTAGCCGTAGAGGGAGTAAGATGGCATTAATCAAACACATTCACGGAACAAAAATGCTGATGTGGTACATGAAAATTTAGCTAAAAATGTGGAGAATGCAATGCAATCAAGCATTTTGGATGATAGGCTATATTGGCACACAGAATAGGCTAGGCAACAGGCCGATGTGCGTTTTATTTGGAGACTGTTTTGCGAGACAGAGACTGAGTTTGCTGCTGATATTCTGGGGATAGGCTACAACATAGCCAATGTAGGACTTTAGCCTTTTAATATATTTGCTGCATTGGATCAGTCTTTCTAGAAAGAACAGGCAAGAGCTTTCTAGCCTCATCAGCATCTCCGCATCCCATATACATTAAAACACAGCGGATGGCGGGCGGGTGCGGTTTTGAAAATTGGTCAAAAAACTTTGCTGATGGATGGATTAAGTTTTGTTATGCAGTTATGGTTGAAATAATAGCCCATCAGTCTAGTGTGTGTGCCTCTCTCTCGCTCAGAGGGGAGGGGAGGGGTCGATCAAGCATAGATTCTAAACTCTGTGGTGGATAGGATCTACAATTAGGTGTTAATTAATATTACTACCTAGGTCGAAGTACTCCCAAGTGCTATTGCGCCAGACATTGTAGTTCTCCTGTTTAACTGGCCCTATTAAGACTACACATCCTGTTCAACTGCTTCCTCTGCCAAAAACTGTTTCAAAATAAAAGTCCTCACTACAATATTTCACTGTTAAACAATTTAACCCTTTAAACTACTGAACTTTTTAACTGTTCAGCCATTGTAACTGTTACTTATCATCAACTATGACTCCTACCCACTGTAGCTAGTTAGCATAGTTAGCATTGCTAACATTGTTAGCATTTTTAGCAAAACTGCTAAAAATGATTAGCTAAGTAACATGGTTAACATAGTTAGCATGCTAGTTAGCATAACTGCTAAAAATGATTAGTGAAGTTAGCTAAGTCATATGGTTAACATAGTTAGCATGTTAGTTAGCATAACTGCTAAAAATGATTAGCGAAGTTAGCTAAGTCACATGGTGAGCATAGTTAGCATGCAAGCATGCTAGTTAGCATAGTTAGCATAACTGTTAAAAATGATTAGCGAAGTTAGCTAAGTCACATGGTTAGCATAATTAACATGTTAGCATGTTAGTTAGCATAACTAATAAAAATGATTAGCTAGGTTAGCTAAGTCATATGGTTAGCATAGTTAACATTTTAACATTGTTAGCATGCTAGTTAGCATAGTAACTTGGTTATCATTATTATCTTTGTTAACATAGTTAGCATAACTGCTAGCAAACATTGGAGCCATTCCAACTGTTAGTTATCGTCAACTATCTGCCTAAATAATTTAACCATTTAAATTATCAACCTATTTAACTGTTCAGTCATTCCATCTACCAAGCAAATAATTTAACCAAATAAACCCATCATATTTTTGCATTTTCATGCACTGTATTTCTTTCAGGAAATGCTTTTCTAGTTATTATTATAACCTTTTCTTTTTACCTTTTCAAGAATTAATGCGACTAACCGCTTAACGTACAGACATGTTGAAATAACCGTTGTGAAGGTCTGGAGTGGGGCAAGAGTTATTTTTTCAGATTTTTAAAAAAGTATATACTTTTTGAGAAATAAGGGATTAAAAATGTTAAAAAGCTCATTTTTCCCCCTTAGACTTCAAAGGCTGTGATGTCATAATAGCCTAAAGGCAGCTGCGCTTGTTAAGCTCCCAGAGTAGTTCCCGGGCTAATTAGAACACTGACACAGGTGTCACCTGTGAAATCAACTGTCTCAGCTTCTAATGCATACAATCTGGTGCTCCCTAAAACTACACATCCTGTTTAAGTGTTTCCCGTGTGTCAAAATAAAAGTCACAGCCATATCTCATGCTTTGCGCATTATATCACCAGAATGGTTTGACGCATGTGCTTCAAATTTGGTACAAGTGTTTGTATGGACTCAAAGATGAAGTGAGTTGATGTTGGAGGTCAAAGGTCAAGTCAATGAACACTATGAGTGTGATATCTCAAGAATGCCTTGACATACATGCCTGAAATTTGGTATGAGTATTTGTATTGTTTTAAAGATGAAGTGAATTGATGTTGGAGGTCAAAGGTCAAATGTCAAGGTGAAAAACACCTTGAGTGTTATATCTCAAGAACGCCTTGACACACAAGGTCTTTTGGTACGAAGGTTTGTATGAACTCAAAGATTAAGTGATTTAATGTTTTTTTTCCAGGAATTTCCCCACCAACTTTAGCAGCTTTCCATCCACTATTGTAATTCCTCTGGCATTACATTCTAGTTTTCTAATGCAATCAATCAAATTGGCCTCCATCACTCAACCAACGCTAACGGTAGCATTACATAGGTCCTTATTGATATTATAAGATTAACGTACCTGCAGTAAAAACCAAGCATGTCCGATAAACATCCTCAGATTTATTTTGGCTTCAAGAAGAAATGGAAATTACATTTCATGTGAACATCATCCTATCCTTATTAGACGTTCTGCGGTAAACTACACTCCTTGTATGAAGCGTCCATTGTTTTTCCAACCCACTTTTAACTTCCAACAAAATTACGTCTCACTGCAACGACGCGCCATCTAGTGGACAAACGACTACTTATCGCCAATACTGAAAATGCAGCCATGATGATGATGATGAATATTTATTTTGGCTTTCTTTTAATCCTACTGAATTTGTAATTATGTATCAGCCGTTCTAATACCGATAGTATGTGGGCGCCTGTGTGTGTGTGCATGTGTATATGTGTGCACCGCCATCTACAGGC
Source organism: Alosa sapidissima (assembly GCF_018492685.1). NCBI lineage: Eukaryota > Metazoa > Chordata > Actinopteri > Clupeiformes > Clupeidae > Alosa > Alosa sapidissima. The sequence goes on along the minus strand of NC_055967.1, from coordinate 9,192,657 downwards.
CAATGAGTGTACAGTCACTAAATGTACACATAACCTAATTTTTTTTTAGACCCCCCCCCCCCCCCCACGGATGAAATTCTACGAAACTTGGCATACCCCCAGAGAATGCCAGGTCAATCATACACATAAAATTTGGTGCAGTTCTGAACATCTTAACTGAAGATAGGGACGATTAAAGCAGAATAATATTGCATTTTCATTTTTTACTGGGGGGGTGCAAATCACAAATGAGTGATTATGGGCCAGATTGATGTGGGCCCCTGAGACCAACATACCATAAAAGATTCTTCATCCTCAGTGCCACGGTTCAGGTAGTTGAAATTTTTCCGTAAAAGTCTAGTGGGGCTACATACCCACCAAATTTCATGTGCCCCGGTGGTTCGGTGTCCCGGGTATCGTTGACCAAAAATTCAGGAAGTAGATGACAATCTACTTTGACAATCCATATATGACCGCTTCGCTAGCGGTGGTCATAATAAAGGTGAATCAGATGTGGTATTACTGCACCTTACTGTAATTGCTATTACTAATTTCATTTGAAATTAGAAAAATGTATGCTACAATTACTAGTGTTGCTGAGCATGTTGTTATGAGTTATTATTGAGTTTAGTTTGTATTTTTGTTGGTTATTTTTTGTTGGTTATGTTTTTGAAACAAAGTAATAGCCTGCCTGGTGTGTTGTGGTACTGTCATTGGTTAGTGCAGCGTAAAATCAAAAGAAAAAGCAATTGATGGAAAAGAGAACATTTTGGCTGAGACTTAGAAACGTGAGTGATATAAAACATGTTTGTAAAAAGGTTCATGTAATATCTCATACTAACCAATGTGTGTGAAAATGTCCCTGTTGGGACAATTACTAAAAAGTGCATGCAAACCGAGGGCAAGTAAATGTTTCTGTGTGTCTGAGAAAGTGAGTTTATCTAACTTCTGATTGCTGTAGAGGTCAGGATAGTATAACAGAAAAGAACATAAAAATGAATATTGCATTCTAGAAAAAATTATAGTCTCAATTGTTCCGGTCAATATTGGGATCACAATCGTTTTCCACAATTATGCCATCCACCTTCTGAACTTAAAGTGAGTTTAATTGAAATGTTGAATACAATTTAACTGAAGAACTAAGATTATATAAAATAAAATAAAATAAAGATGTTTTAAAAGGTTATCCTTAAAATAGTTACCACAGTAAAAGAGTTGTGTTCAGAAGCTAATAGCATAAAACCTTGCCATCCTACTGGAACTGTTGGACGCAACAGGGTGGGGCAGATTAGCTGTTACTGATTCAGAATGAGGCTTGAGTGAGTGACAGGTGAGATGTAAGGTGACAGGTGAAAGATGTAAGAGTGAGTGTGCATGCAATGTGTGAATGGAGCGACGTACCTGGGGTCTTAATCAGACTGACAACCAGGAGAATACGAGACCTATCCCACTTTTTGTTGACATTGAAAAATGTCAAAAGGAGGGAGGGATGTATGTAGACATTGATTGCTACGAAACATTACTATTATTAACCATTACTAACTACTAACTAACTACTATTACTAACTATTAATCTAAATATTAATCTAAGTGTGACATATAATATAACTAACTTTGGTTAAATTGTTTTACAGATTTGATAACGACTGACTTAAAGAAGGACTTATGTGCTAAATCTAACTGATTGTATGAATTTCTTCATCTGAAAATCTTCCAAGTTCCCAAATGGTTTAGGATTTGTGTGGCTGTATGGGTTGTGTGCTGTTTCTTTTTGTTCTATTCTGCTGTCTCTATAAATCTGACCAGGAGCGCTACATTGCTTGAGTGAGGTGTGAGGATTTGAGAGTCTGGGGGAGTCCACCTGTAACTGTTGCTTTCAGCTCAATGCGGCTGCAGTAATCTACTCCAGTGGCGATGTCACACAATGTCCACAGCTAGATGACTTCAAACTACGACCAGAACCCTGCAACCAGATGATCTCAACTCAAAACCTCTACACCCAAATGACACCAGTTCCAGGCCAGAGGATTTCAACTTCACTTCCATCTCCAGTCCATGCCCCAAGCCCATTCCCTATTCCAAACCCATTAACATACCCAAGCCCATTCCCTACTCCAAACCATTAACATACCTAAGCCTATGCCCTATTTTTAGCCCATTAACATACCCAAGCCCATTCCCTACTCCTAGCCCATTCCCTACTACAAACCCATTACCACCCCCAAGGCCATTCCCTGCTTCAAGCCCATTACTATCCCCAAGTCCATACCCTGCTCCAAGTTTAATACCTATTCCAGATCCAGCCCCAGTCCTACAACAAGATTGTGCTGGACTGGGATATGCGAGAGCATGAAAGGCCAATGGGGAATTCTGAATTAAAGCCAAAGCAACGCGATTGACATGAGACCACAATCACCTAATTCCAACAAACGGCTCAGATGAGGAAGATTCATACACCGCATTGTACACATCTAGGGACGGTAACTCCAGTTTCTGATCTTTTACTCTAAGATAAAACCATCAAGGAATAAACAAAGAGCATAATACCAAAGAAAGAAAAATACCCTTATAGAAGTAACAAAGATCCCATTCATGACCACATCAATGCCTGTAGCATAAGCAGGGCCCACACCAAAAGAACCATGAAATGAACACAAGATACCAGCAACAAGATCAGTAGGAGAACCAACAACTCAACGACCAACTATGCAATGTGACTTTGCAGCTTATAGATTTCACCGTGCTGGTGAAGACCATCAACAAAAGGCTTTTTACCTTCAACAAGCAAATCATGAGTGTGATACTACATTAAGTAGTCAGTATGTTGTTTTTAATCACCTATTGTACATATTTTTTAAAACTATCCATAACTCTTTTGTGTTAAACGAAAAGATACAATCAGTGTGTATGAAAAGTGTGTGTCCTAGTACTGCATTATCTTCTGGGTGTATAACATCAAAACCATATGTTGTGTGTATACCATGATGGCTTAGTCAAAAGCAAAAATACGACACGGAAATGCATGTTCACTGACATGTTAATTAGTGATGGGCAAATGAAGCTTTGGTGAACCACTAAACCACAGCAGTGTGAAGCTAGCAACACTAATGAAAAAATCCAATATGGCTTTCACATGTAGATTTTTCTACATAAAAGTCCTTACCCAAACCAGTATATGTAACCAAAAATGTTGGTTTGCTAAGGACTTTTATGTTGAAAATGTATGTGTGGCGGCCATCTTTTTGCTTTATAGCTAGTGTCGCTAGGTTCACACTGCTGTGGTTCAGTGGTTCACCAAAGCTTTATTTGCCCATCACTAATGTTAATGGTGATATTCCTTCTTACCTCTACCCATTTTGATACTCTTATAGTGTGCAAAGTCAGAGACAGTAGCCAGTATAAGAATGAGAAAGGAAGGATAATTTTTAGTTTGCGAGACTATGCAAGTCTCAAAGGAGGGAATGTTGTATAAAATTATCACTATGGTTTGTAGACATCATGATGAGAGAACGAGTTTGAAACTGTAAAGCATGTATTCATATAACCTCAATCATAATCAAGTAATACACTGAAGTTATTCCTAGCTAACATACTTTTATAACATTTTAAATAACAAGTTTAACTATTACTAATAACATAACAAAGCCATCCTACCAGAATGTGCACTCTGTATCCCGATTTTTGCTGCCCTGTGTCTCATTTTGTTGCACTGTGTCTCATGCTGCCTTAGCCTAGGCCTTTTAACCCAAGGGGGCAGGCGAATTCCCGGAAGTAGAAGAATCGACGTAGGCTGGAGGGACCACCTCTCTGCTAACTCCCATAGAAGTCCATTCATTCTAGGATTTTTTTGAAATACCATAACTTCATATAACATATATCCTGTGCTGATATTGTAGCTTTTGTGTAATCAACATAAACACTACAAAGGCAAAACAGACTCCACTACCTCGTCCGTAACGTTGGTTACCCGTAAGAAGAATGGTTAGCTTGATCGGTTGGAGGGAAGCTAGCTTTGACGTAATCTCTCTTTCGCGCCGTAGGGAGATAACCGTATTGTTTGGATAAGAAGCTCAGTCCACCTTACTGTCTATGACGGTAACTCGTAAGCAAAACCTAGCATACACGACCGTATGTTAAGGTAAAGCATTACACAGAGGCAACCTAATAATAATAAAAAAGTAAACCTAATTTTTTTTTTTTTTTTTAAAACGGCAGTAATTATTTCAGAGGTTTTCGATGGATTGACCGTAGGTCGGAAAAGTGGAAAGAAGATAGCTTCAAGGCTATAACTTTTTTGTTTTGTTTTAGCATGACTGTTTTTGAAGATGATCATGTATGGTAGCTTCAACATTAACACGACTTGGTGAGGATGATATTAATAATAATCCATAAATAAATGTTTAACTTTGATGGCGAAGGAAATGTGAGAAGAATTTCTGTGTATCTATCATATGAGTTACAAGATTCAGTTCTATGGCTAACGTCACGAAGTTAAGTGTGAGGCTGCGCAGTACTGGGGGGACCAACTGAAAAATCGTTCTATTTGACTCAGTGCCCTCCCATTGAAAACGACGGAGTCTGTTCGTCCATTTCTTTTACTGTCTATGTTTTAAATAAACCAAAGTCGGCCTTGAAGCTGCCTTGAAGCTGCAAGATAACGCGTACACAGGGCGAGCTCTACTCATAACAACCAGTAGGAGAGTACAGGGGGGCGAACGATATTTAACCCATGCACAATGTATGACCTGTGATCACTCTATACTGTACACCTCTGAACTTTCCGTAAACTTAAGGTGAAAAGTTCGTACCCTTTCATAACGCCATCTGTGGGTTCGGGGTAGTGTTGTGTCAGCATTTTGGAGGGGTATAAGTAAGAGAGTTCTACCTTTGTTCGGGAGTGCGATCGTGCGATCCACTCAGGCTTTGCGCTATGTAGTCATTAAAGGAATTTTTGCACGGAACTCTGCCGGACTTTTGCGCCTTCTTTTTGGGACAAGTTTTTTACTTCAGCACTTATAATGGTGTATTTTTGTTACGTTGTAGGCAAGATGTTTGGACTTAATTTCTGGCCTGAGTCTGAATATCTGCCACGACAATTCCGACTTTGAAAATTGAGTTTACTGTGAAATCACTCGAAAATCATATGGTTACATATGATGGCATAAGTTACACTTCTTCAATTTCAACTACTAACCCTATAAACTCAGGCAGGGGCTTTGTATGCATGTGTCTGTGTACCAGAGCCCAAAACCTTGAATGCACCATTTATGAAAATTAATTTTGATGATATAATTTCAAAAAATCAATCACATCACTAGATAGTATATATTTATGTTCCTTCGTATTGTAAGTCTTATAAAATAACCCAACCATTGTTACAATTCTCTTATCAAAAAGGCATCTAAAACTATACATTTGTCAGTTTTGTCCACACACAGATACCAGTGTGCAATGGTGTTTAATTAATGAATCATTTTGTGGCTATTTTGTGCTTGGTGGAAATACCAAAAAAAAAAGTTTGTCCCCTTATGTGTGGAGTTTAGTGTGGGTCCGTAGATGTCTAGAAAACCACTAATCCACTTGTGTTACTCTAGAAGTATATTTATATAGAATTTGAGACTGTGTGAACGTGTGTGTGTGTGTCTTCTAGGCTTTGTTCAGCTGTGTGCTCTCGTCCCCCTCTTCCTCCACCTCTTCCTCGCCTTCTACAGCGTCTGACTCATGGATAAAGCTGTATCGCCGGTACACAGACCCATCTCGGCTGGTGTACACAACGTCCACTTCGTCCGCACTGTCCTCTGGCTCTGGAACGCCATGAGGCATGTTCCACAGGTCCTGCCTGTAACCCGCCGTCCCGCTCAGCCTCTCGTAGCTGCGTCCCCAGCACAGCCGCTTGCGGGCACGGGCCTGGACCAGCCCGAACACGCCCAGCGCCACCAGGAGGGCCAGACATAGAACTGTGGGCAGCGTGGCAGCCGTGCGGTGAGACAGACTGGACTCTGGACCCAACGCTACACTCTGGTCCCGCTGATCCACCGTAGGGGTCTCCACACAGAGAGCTGTTGAAGAGAGGAGAGACAGACAGAGAAAGGCTGCTGTCAAAAGATTATTTATTCTTATCTGGCATGCGCAGAAGTTCAACGTCTTTTACGATGGTTTACGACACTACATGATCGGTTCTACGCTTGCGCGATTGTCAGTATTACCTATCCAGAGAACGAGAATGTATAATAAGTCAAGTTAACATTGTTTGTAGCAGTAATAAAGTTATAATAGTTAAATGTACATGTTTTAAGGAACCAACGGAAATGTATGGAGGCTACCCAGATAGCAAAGGAGGTCGAATCAACGTTGATTGGTCAGGGTTGCGTTTCCTAGCTGCTAAGTTAGCAACTTAGCTGGTTGCAATACAATTTCCCCATTGCCAACCAACTAACAGGTTAGCAACTATTTGGGAAACGCATCCCAGATTGGTCAGTTTCTGTCAGACGACCGAAATTCCACGATGAATCAACGGCATGAAAACGTGAAGAACGTAAAAAAAAAAATATTTGTAGTTGTAACTTCTACAGACCAAAACCCTGGATGAGATGTACGAAACAGCTTTCTAGTTTACACTTAAGCTAGGTTACACAATTGACAGCTCTCATTAGCCTACATGCCGTCTCCTCACGCTAACTGTTAAGTCTTTGTTTTCACATGTAACATTGTTATAATTTAATAATGAAATATGAACTGATCTGGGAACTGGATACTTTCATTTAGTGGCCCATAACGTTTGCATGCATCCACGCACGACACCTGCGTACGCGTTTCAGGAGGCAACACTGCATCAAAACGAGAGCACACATTCAAATTCACACATGGAATGATCATCAAATGACTCATTCCTTTACTGTGAACTTGCTAGCCTATGTATTTGCCTGTGTAAACTTGCAAAGATGAGTATGGTCACCTACATTTAAATGAATGCTGCCTATTACAACCATGAATAAATGCATTGAGAGAATGAGCCCTATAGGAGGAGAGGAGGGAGGGGGTGGGCGCAACAAGTAAACTAACTTGCTGTGTTGAGACAAGAACATGGACTCAATGACCGTTAATATAATTTTATTGCATGCATAAATAACAAATCCTTCAAGGCCATAGAGCATATGGGTGTTCATCCTTTTGAAGATGCTCTGCAACTTCTGACTATAAACACACTAATAGGCACATAAGTATGATCTTATATAAATAACACTTCATTTTAATTCATGTAACATGAAAAAATACATCAGGTATTGTATGCAATTTCAAGCCCATAACATTTTCTAATGTTTTCACAACTATAACATTAAGCAAACATCTCACGATTGCTGCCCATTGCATGAGTACACTGTACAAAGAAATAGTCTATAAAAGGTTTTTGCTGTTAATATGTCATCACTGGACATTTTTTGAAAGTGTTAAAATACCGTCACACCCCTACCTGACAGTCATGAGTACTTTGGTGGTTTGGTGCAAGGCTATTAGACTAATTGCCTCCTTACACCAAACAACTTTGACAAGATTTGAGAAAAGATTCCTTAAAGATTGGAGTCTTTTGAGTAAAGCTTGAATGGGGGGCATTAGTTAAAATACTACAATCTTTTAAGAATCTTTCCCAAATCTTGACAAACTTGTTTGTTGTAAGGTGGCCATTAGATGTTTCCCCTCCAACTCAAGCAATTAGGACGCCTTTCACACTGCTCCTGCTTGACCTATCCCTTCTGGCAATTTCCAATGCCATGAGAGCCATGCAAACATTTTTATCTGACAGAATGGAGTGTGCGTGCCTCTCTCTATAAACCATGTGCAGTGGCAGAGTCATAAGCCTCAAAAACATGGCCAAACTTAGATGTCTAATGTCAAAACATGATTTAGATAACTTATTGATGCATTCATCTCCAGTAGGGTTGACTACTGCAATGGGCTTTTCCATTTGGTGTCACTGGGCCGAGTCATCATCTACTTCTTTGGCTTCATGTTCTGAGTCCTTGGGCTTTTCTGTGAAAGAGAATCACCTGGAGTTGACCATTTTTAATGCACTTTATTTACACCGATGTATTATAAGTCTTTATGCAGTGGTTTGACACTGACTAAAATAGGAGAAATATGTCACCCTATAAGGACTTTCCAACTTTTTCAGCTAAGGGTTACATTAAACATAAAAAACATACGGTGAACTTATGACATGAACTGTGCCATCTGACAATTTGGGGTGGCATTTTGTCATTTTATGTTGTTGAGTGATTTGTGTGTCCTGGGGGGGCTTGGGGGATTTAAGTGTACTGGGGGGTCTTGGTGGACTTGGTTGCACTGCACCTTCTGGTGGTTTGAACTGTTAAATGAGAGTGTGAGAGAGAAATAGGACAGACAAAATAATTTATTAGAATAATATTACTATAGCACTAAAACAGAGTATCATCATTATAATCATCATCATCATTCATACACTGTAATACTGATTAGAAAAACAAAAGGGCAAACGCTAAGAATCTTTAGGTCATAATCCAATAAATACTCTGATGCATCTGTGATTAAAGAGAAACTATGCAGTTTTGGCCATTTCTTTGCTGTTTTCTCACTTTCTGCTCGCAGGTTTCTTTACAGAGCTCCCCCTACAGCCTCAGAGTATATGATTTACGACACTCCTCAATCGGTCAGTCTGTCGTTTTCCTCTTCCCTGTTCCTCCGACAACAGTTACTCGCTTTCTACTTCTTTTCGCTGGCTGTCACGACGAATGTCTGAGAAACTCCATCGCTACCTTGTTCTAGGCGGTACATTCTAATTTTTACATTTTAGTAGAACTAAAGCACTCATTTTCAGGTGCTTGTTGACAGTTTAATTGTTTTGAGATTTTTTTTGTAACAGTCTTTACTATGTTAGATATTCATGACATACCTTGTTTGTGATCACTGCAAACCGTATTTTTTATTTTTCCTCTTTAGCATTATAAACATAAATGAAACTGGAAACAATTGAACCAGGAGACTTTGTCACAAGACAAAACAGATGTCTCAAAGCCCATTAGATTAACATGAGCCTACTGCGGTTTAGATTTGTATGGCAGCAACGTTATAGACAAATAGACTAGGCTAGCTAACGTTACACTGACACAACATAACTTAATGCTCTGAATTCGCAGCCAACATGAAATCCATAACTTTTTGATCACCAAGTTGACATTTCCAGGTCAACCACAAATAATTCCGCTTCTTTTTAATATCATCCAATAACTAATTCAATGTTGATTTAGGCCTATTACTCACTTCAACACCATTGAACACCTCAAACTTCAACGAAGATGAGTTGCCATTGCTGCTGCTGTGCTGAGCTGAAGAGATGTGGACGGTACGGCAGGGCACACCCAATGACCATAAATTACTACAACACAACGCAACACAGAACCCACTTCTCTCACGTCAGTTACTGACAGTTAGCAATGCATCGGGAAAAACACTTAGATGATAAGTGCAGCTCAGCAGCAGTTTGTGACGTTTATTAGTGTAACCTCATGTATGAAAACTAGTATTGCCAGGCAATACTACTTTGAAAAGTAGTATTGCCGTGGCAATACTGGTGACCGCAGCCATGCCTGACTCAAGGGCGCGGGAAGGGGGGTGCTGAGGGTGCTGCAGCACCCCCTGCTGGCAGGAGATAGATTTAAAAAAAATATTATATATATTTTTAAATAATTACTAATTCGCTGTCTGACATTATTTATATTTTTGTATGTGAAATGATGAGTCAAATAGCAAAAAAGGGTTATGGATAGGTTCGAATATAGGCTACTAAAAATTAACAGTTATAGGAGATCAACGTGAACGTGAGTCAGTTACTGTAAGAACCGTAGCGTGGTTTCATCTATGTGATGGCGATCAAGTGTGTAGGCCTACGGTTGATATAGGCCTACATATTCTATGCGATTTACACGTTCAAAAAAAACATGGATAAGCTGAAAGAAACTTTAATTGTGTTTTACAGTTTTGCAAAAATAATAAATGCATAGCTAGTGAAATCATTTCACTATCCTAGTCGCTAAGATAGAAATTATTAGGACACATAGGCTACTTGCTGTGGAGACGACACACTCTAGGCTATTCAGAAATTATTTGCGAGATCATTGCAGCCTGATTATTAGCCTATATTTAAAGCCTAACATCTCTGGTGTGGTTTTGACGATCAGAAAAGTAATTTTCCTTAGCTATACTGAAATAGGCTAACGTTGTCAAGTGCGCTTCCGTGGGGTTAGGGTGGGCGCAGTGGACTCGGAGTGCTGTACATTGGAATTTGTGGCTGCCCAGGACTTTTCTAAAACTTCTCGCCATCACCCTGCGTGAATCACGGAAAGCACGAATGAAGTGGACACTTCTAAAAAGGACCCACGGTACAGTAGCTGAAGGTCTGTGGCTAAAGCAGCCATAATGAAAGTGTTATCATTGTTTGGATACTTCACACACACGTGCTTTTTAACCGCATAGACTACAACTACCAAGCTGGAATCAAAGCACATCGACTCCCTTCTCACACCCTAAACACGCACTTCGAACAAACAAAAAAGCGCCTCAGTCTCACGGTATAGCCATAGGCAAAACTGTATCGGACCGGTGTAACGTTGGTAGGCTACTAAATCATCCATCACAAAGAATGATTTGTGTAGGTAGGTACAGCCCTGCCCTGGATACATCTCTCAACGCGCGCTCTAAAACATTTGGTTTAAATGGAGATGTAGATCATCACGGGTGCGTTAATAAATCTACATTGTGGCGAGTTGACACAAATTATTCACTTTGAGTCTGACGAATTTATGTAGTTTCAGTCCTAGTTACTTTGAGCCATGAATCACCTTAGCTTCGCTAGCGGCGGTCATAATAATGTCCAGTGAATTAATTTCGGCACAGGTGGACTCCAATCAAGTCCACCAAGGACCAAGAACCATTGATAGAAGTAGGATGCACTAGATCTAAATTACAAGCGTCATGACAAAGGGTCTGAATACTTAGAGTATGTAAATTAAATATTTCAGTCTTTTATTATTTATAAATTTACAAAACACTCCACACTTGCTGTGGAGTGTTGGAGTATTGTGTGTAGATTGAGATGAGAGAATTGAATTCATTTTAAGATGAGTCTGAAACTTACAATGTGGAAAAAGTGAAGCACTGTGAATACTTTCCTTATGCACTGTAAATATCCAAAGCTAATTTGGGAAAAGGCTCTTGAGATATAAAAGTGCATCTAAAATAAATAGAATATTGTGGAAAAGTGTGTTGGTTCAAGTAAAACAAAAACAAACAAAAAAACATGTTATAAAATTAACAAATTTATCGTTCTGTGTCATTGTTGGCAAAATGATCGGAGGGCTCAGAAGCCCCTAGCATTTTGGGGTGCCCAAAATTTCTAGCGACGCCCCCGACCTCGGTATTTTAAAAATTCAGACTACGACCTTGTCTGGAACATGTGCTGAATAACAGGTCTCTTAACTAACGTTAACCAGTAAAAAAAAGTACTTACCGCACATATTTCCATGTCCTTTGGTGAAGTTAATCGTGGTCTTTAGTGGCATCAACCTGATAAATAAATGCACATTATTTACCTTAACCTTAGCCCATAAACCTTCAGATGAAACACAGCAACCTAACCTATCCAACACTTAATATTTAGTAAGCTAGCTAAATATTAAGTGTTGGATAAGTTAGGTTGCTGTGTTGGCATGAATAAATACTAGCTAATGCTCAATGTGGTCCCTATTTAAATTACCGTTACTGTTACGTTAATGATTACCCAAACGGCTAACGATAGCTAACGTTCACTGTTAACAATTGCCATATGCAAGATATAGTGACATTACGTTTAACCAACAATAGCAACATTTCTAAAGACAAAGATACATTGAACACCTGAACGCTGTACTCTTACCTGCACAATCTGTGAACATAATTCGTCGGGTGTAGTCAAAATAAATTTTTCTGCAAAGTTGGTCTCGTCAAATGTGCCGCTTCTTGGCCGTCAACTGTTTCAAGACATGCGTGGTACAGATATTACAGAGGAATCGTTACGTCTTCTACTACGTAATTATGCGCATGCGCAGAACGGATCTGGCAGGCGGTACGGATCGTGTACTGACACCTGGGCAGTCGCACTTGCGACGTTCCTTGGTAGTTCCAGTTGGTGTCCGGAGCGCCTAAACAAAAATCACAACCGCCTAACCAAAAATGATGAAGTGGATGTTTATCTCGTGACCAGGCTCGGACTGGTAATCTGTACAACCGGGCATTTGGTGGGCCGGTCCACATGTGTGCCGGTGACCTCCGGGATTTTTTTAAAAACATTTTTTAAGTTATTTAGCCTATTTGCGGCCCGTCATGTATGACCTAGGCCTAGCCTATAAATGCAGTTGCATCCATTTTGATTGGGGGGTGACAGGTCAATCATTTTGGCCTCTTCATGACAGGTTCAGTGTAGGCTGTAGTGCGGTTTGTCTGTCAACATAAAAAACAACCATGTAGGCTGTAGTGCGGTTTGTCTGTCAACATAAAAAAACACAACTTGGTGGAAAAGTGTAGCACAGGTTAAAGAAAACCCATTCATGTTTGGACTAAAAAGTATTTCCCATATAGCCTTTTAGCTCACAACGACAGTGAAAGTGAAACTTTGAAAGTGGAAGTCTCTCCAGCGAGTGTTACATTAGATGCACAATCAATCGATTGATGCACGTAAAAAGTATCAACTGGTAGGCCTAGGTTAGTAACGAAGGTAGCCAAATTTTGCAAAATGTGATGACAGCACACAAACTTAAGTTTAGTATAGTTGTGGTGATAGCCTACAGTTAATGTGAATTGCTGACTATAACCAAAGTAAAGGAGAAGATTTGCACCAAATAGGCCTAAAGGCTGTGGTTGTGTTTCTACAACATGTTGGCACAAATCGTAATTTCTGTCAACTATGATGATTTCCATGCATGTTCAGTAGCCTATATTTTTCATTTAGTCAAGCAGTGACATGTGGTTTAATGCATGGGGTAACATGAGACAGACAGAAGATGAGCCTGTCTTTAGTAGCCTATCCCTGAATCTTGTCCCTCTCAAATCACTTTAAAATGGTGTGATTAGCAACCAGAATTAAAAAAAAAAATCCCGGAGAGACCCCCCCGGACCCCCGTGTTATTGTGATTATAATAACCTATAGGCTATAGGTCCAAATCTAAATGTTTGGGTTCAGTTTATTAAGTGTTGCAACAGCATGATACTGTGTGTTTGTTATTTATGGGGGGGGGGGGGGGGTTGGTGTCGGTGGGCTTGTGTGCGTGTGTGTGTGAGGGGGGGGGGGGGGGGGTCTTCGGTGCAGTGGTGGGCCGGTCCAGGAGAAAATTGCCAGGGCCGAATTTTGTTCCCAGTCCGACCCTGCTTGTGACTCAATGATTGATCTATCCTGTAGTTTGATTTTGATTAAGAGACTGACTCCCCTACTTGGCTCATTCTTGCTATTTATGTTAATTCGAGTATTGCCTTGCTTTTTGTGACTTGTTATCCCAGCGTGATAGGTTTGATTTTCTTATGATGTGAGATTGTTGTCTTGCTTCTCGCTTGGGCAGCCGTGGCCTACTGGTTAGCACTTCGGACCTGTAACCAGAGGGTTGCCGGTTCGAACCCCGACCAGTAGGCACGGCTCAAGTGCCCTTGAGCAAGGCACCTAACCCCTCACTGCTCCCCAAGCGCAGCTGTTGATGCAGGCAGCTCACTGCGCCGGGATTAGTGTGTGCTTCACCTCACTGTGTGTACACTGTGTGCTGTGTGTGTTTCACTAATTCACGGATTGGGATAAATGCAGAGACCAAATTTCCCTCACGGGATCAAAAGAGTATATATACTTATACTTATATACCTGCAGGTGAACTAGTGTGACACGTATTCAATTGTTTTTGACTGATGTCTTGTACCTATTGGTCTCTCGATGTAGAGTAAATAAATATGTATGGTCAATACCTATTGTTGTGTCTCGTAGGCCTACTCTTACTAATAGGCGGGTCAATATAGGGTTCAACGTCAAAAAAATTGATACAAAAGGTTTTTTTATGGATTCTGGTACTGTTGGACATGCTAAATAACATACTAAAAATCTAGTAAAATCTGACCTTGGGAAAGGGGTCATTTTCAAAATGGCCGCCAAAATGGCTGTCAACAGGTTAGAATGGCTATATCTCAATTACTATTCAGTCTACAGGGGTGAAATTGATATCAAATGATAGTCAAATTAAACAAGAATAGGATTTTAAATGTTAAAATTGAAAATGTTTCAATGCTCTACCTTTTTTAGCCATAAATTAAAATCAATGCGTTTTAATACAGAGCAAATGCAAATGCTTATCCATGGCATGGAGGAAGATAAGACATGTCTTAACTGGTGTTATATCTCATCTAGAGGTTATATGCTTTTAGAAAATATATGGTTTGGGGTGTTTAATCTGTTTTGCCTGGACAATATACTGTAGGCTAAAATGCATCCCCTTTACACTAGATTCGCCTATACAGAATAGAGGGCAATGCATTGTTCATGGCATGGAGGAAGATGGGACATGTCTTAACTGGTGTTATATCTCATCTGCAGGTTATATGCTTTCAGAAAATATGTAGTTTAGGGTGTTTGATTTGTTTTCCCTGGACTGTACATGCCAAAATGTATCTGCTTTACACTAGATTCACCAATACAGAATAGAGGGCAATGTATTGTTCATGGCATGGAGGAAGATGGGACATGTCTTAACTGGTGTTATATCTCATCTGCAGATTAAATGCTTTCAGAAAATATATAGTTTAGGATGCTTAATCTGTTTTCCCTGGACTAAAGAGGCCAACATGTATCCGCTTTACACTAGATTCGCCTATACAGAATAGAGGGCAATGTATTGTGCATTCATGGAGGAAGATAGGACATGTTTTAAATGGTGCTATATCTTATCTACAGATTATATGCTTTCAGAAAATATATATTTTAAGGTGTTTAATTTGTTTTCCCTGGACTTAACATGCCAACATATATCCCCTTTACACTAGATTTGCCTATACATTATAGAGGGCATTGTATTGTTCATGCATGGAGGAAGATAAGACATGTCTTAACTGGTGTTATATCTCATCTAGAGGTTATATGCTTTTAGAAAATATATGGTTTTGGGTGTTTAATCTGTTTTGCCTGGACAATATAGGCTAAAATGTATCCCCTTTACACTAGATTTGCCTATACAGAATAGAGGGCAATGCATTGTTCATGGCAAAGAGGAAGATGGGACATGTTTTAAATGGTGCTATATCTTATCTACAGATTATATGCTTTCAGAAAATATATATTTTAGGGTGTTTCATTTGTTTTCCCTGGACTGTATATGCCAAAATGTATCGGCTTTACACTATATTTTCCTATACAGAATAGAGTATGTATTATGCTTGGCGTGGAGGAAGATGGCAATGTTATTTTGTTGATTAATGTTATATTTCATGTACAGGGTATATGCTTTTACAATATGTAGAGTAGAGTTTGCGAGTAAGTGGCTGTTTTATGACTTTAATGAACCATGACCCATGTACCGTATAGGCATGCATTGTATATTTGTGTAGATGTTGGCATCTATCATTAGGGGGGAGCTAATTAAACTGAATCTTAAACTATATGCATAAGTAGATAAGAAATAATTATTATATCATTATTCATCATCCTCTGACTCCTCTGAAAGGAATCACTTGTGTATCACTTGTGTAGATTGTCACATTGTTCATTTTGACACGTTCCACAGGCAGCAGTGCAAGGTAATCCATATCTTCTACACGAACAGCGGAGTGTCTTGCAGAAATGCACACAATTAAGAACAGTTGACTGTCTCTGTACTTGGATCTAACATGAAAGAGTATTTGATTGAGGTTGATTCCATTCCATTCGGTAATCAGTATCTGAAAGCTAAACTGAGGGAGCGGCACGGGAATGACATATGTTTCACAGAAGGGAAAGGTTTTGAAGGCATGGTGAACTAAGAGTGAGACCAGTGGACTTGCACTAGCCTAGCAACAGCAAACTTTGCAACTACAAGGACTGGATGAAATGTGTTGAAAACGGTATCCACTGATAAATATTACACTGGCTAACTTAGAAATGAGGTCCTATGTCCAAAATTTCGAATGACCCCTTTAACAGACAGAAGCATGACAGGGCACGCCCCCAATAAAAATGAATGAATGGAACACAGAACCTCGCTTCTCTCGCATCAGTCACTGACAGTAGAATGCATTGGCGCGGTGCAGGAGCAGTTTGTGATGTTTACTGAGTGTAATCTTAGGTGATGTCATGTATGAAAACTAGTATTGCCAGGCAATACTACAATGAAATGGCTACCGGTATTGTATTATAATAGCCTGGGAAAAAACCCAGACGTACTTCCGGCAAATTCGAGATTCGCTCTGAAAGTCCGTCTGGCCAAGAACCCATTCTAGCCCATTTCCAATTTTCCTAGATCGAGGCACCAATCAGAACCCATGAGGCAGGCTTTACACGATGACGATAGCGCACCCTGTTGAAGAAGCATGGCTGCTGCTGCTTGTTTGAAGCTGATATCACGTTGGTTTAAGACAGGGAGTTAGACATTTCTTAACTGCTTCCTTATGTTGGAATATGCAACATTGTACAAACATGTATGTAAGGGATACCTATGTGATATCTGCAACAGTGGTAGGCTACTGAAAACGGTTTGATATTCTGTTAATTTATAGGACTAGTAGTAGCTGGACACGTAACCAACAGAAAACACAAGGCTACTTTTTAATTGGTGTGCTATGTGAGCATAACTCGAATGCTACACTTCAGTGTTTGCCTTGAAACGAATCCGGCATAATTGCTTTGAACGTTTTAGTCTCTCGTCCCCCATTCCTGCTTTATATGTCCCGGTCAGCCAGAAAAGACAAATGAAACAAAATGCTCGTTTGAACGTGAACGGTTTTGTTCAGAGCTGAAAATGCAATTGTGTTTGACAGAGGGCAGATGTAAACGCGATGCACGATGTCTTTGTAAATTAGCCTACGTTTAATTAAAAAGTGGTTAATTCTTCCTGCTTCTCCCTACAACTAGACAGTGCATAGACGAGACAGTGTTGCAAATTGTGTGTTTCCGTCACGGGTCTCTTTCGTTGCTCTGATTGGTTTTTGGCCTCTCCTATTGCATCCAAAGCATTTTGATCGGCGTCCGTTTGGGAACGCCCTTTGGAAATGGGCTGTGAACGAACCTTCCAGACCCACTCTCAGTTACGACTGAGAAGGGTCTGGTTTTAACCGGGCTAGTATTATAATCAGGGCTTGAAAACGAAATAATTTTTCAAACGTTCCGTTCCGACGGTTCAGGTAGGCCTTAACGTTTTCATTCTTGCATGCGTTCCGCCGCCAACATATCGGTCCTGAACCGGTTCGGAACGCGAAATATCGTTCGTTCTTAAAGTTCCGGCAGTGTTTGGCGGGCCTATCAAGTCTATTTTTGTGGACTTTACCTTAGAATAGACATACTCATTATTTCCCCTTGATTTAGCCTATACCGTAGCTATGTCCAAAAATAATAAATCACAGGCGGCATCCAAAAAAATTCAGATGGGCTATCCATCCCATAGCCTACAGACTTACTGTAGGCCTAACCTATGCCTATAAATAATTTCTTATCAAAAATATTTCTGGATACGTGCTAAACTCCTTACCTGGTTGTAGCCTAAATTTTATCCATATGGAGATCTTCAAAGGCTTGCGCTATAATTCCAACCCTGTTTATAAACGAACGTCTGTTGCTGACAAGGCCTATCTCAAATTTCACGTTTAACTCTTCTACATAGAATAGGCTATAATTGCGCAAACATTTCAAATCCCGACTTTAAAACGACAAGGCGTGGACAGGCAAAATAGGCTATTACGCATAGGCTACAAACAATTTCCAAATCAGTTTCAGTAGCCTATGCTACGAGCTGGCCTAAGATCCGAAGTGGCAGACGGATAGGTTACATTACAACAGCAAGACAAAATGTACACATTTGGATCAAAGGTCCATTTATTCATTTTTTTTTTTTTTTCAAACTGCAGAAATCAAATTATTAGGCTGTTCGCCTACAATCAAACGAGTAGAACACTTAGGATATGCTTTTGTGAAATTTTATAAAATATATAGAGAACGAAAAAAAAACGTTATTAACCGGGTTTGTGGATTTCAGAATAACGTTTCTGTTCCGGAACAGTTGAAGACCATTTTGTTTTCGTTTCCGCTCCTCGTAAAATTCCGTAAAATTCAGTTCGTTTTCGGTTTTCGTTTTTGTTCCTTGAATAATAAGTGTGGCAATTGTCAGCCACATTGGCATCAAAAAATAGTCATAATTGAAGGCCTAACCACTCAACGCACGGTCCGCCACTGGTGTTAACATTACTTATATGTGCTGCACCGTTAAACATAAGCGGCGTGCTTCATAGACAAATTGCAAATGCATTGTAGCTTTAACAAAAGTGAAAAAAAGAAAATGTCATTGTCCAAGTTGTGACAAGTTGACAAGTTATGGGGACAATAACCTTATCTGTTATCTCTAGAGTTGAAAGAGATAAGGGTTTACTGGCCCTCAGGAGCGCCTGCAGGAATAAATGTTATGGTACGCACATAATAATGATCATAAGGAGACAATACAAAAATACATCACTCATGAAAAATAAGAAAATAATCAACAAATAATAATCAACAAAAACAGTAATATCATCCTCCCTCTGCTTTTAGGAAGTGTGCCTATTTAATAAAGCATTCACTTATTTATCATATTTATTTATCTATTTGTCCGTCCACCAGTCTTATTTTCAATCTATCCATCTTTCTGCTTCTTTAAGTTTAGCCCATCTTTCAGCATACATAACTTTTTTTGATTCATATGCCATTTGACATTCAGTTTTACAATACAGTTTAATATAATTTTTAAATCTATTAATATTAATAATATTTTTAGATGTTGATCTAAAAATAAATATTTTTCCAAGTAGAATAATTATATTTTGTATATTATTTGTCTCTGTCAGGTTACCAAGTAACACTGTAAACATATCTATATATAATTTAATGTTATTTTTAGTTAGATATTTCTGGACTTCTAACCAAAATAACGCAGTTGTTGAACAATACCAAAATCAATGGTCTACTGTTTCTTCTTGTTCTTGACAGAAACGACAGTTTGGAGATGATTCTATTCTCTATATGTAAAAAATTTTTTTTGTTTCCAAATATTTATATATCAATCTGTATTGGAAATATCTTGTTTTACTATCCAATGTTGTTTTGTATACATTTCTAAATACCTGTTTCCATGGTATGGGAGTATCCAACATTCCTTCCCAACTTGCAAAAAGTTTATGTGGTATATTCACAATCTTATTTTTTCCCAAATAAAAACGATATATTTCTTTATTTATTTTAATTTTAGTGATCCATTTTGCTGTTTTCATATGAGGTTTACATACCAAATATGATTCAGGCAATGTATATATAGTTTAATGTATATTTTTTCCATAATTGAGGTATTGATCCAATTAGTTGATTATATTGTTGCAATGTACCTATGTCACCAAACTTCTCTTACCTGTATATATGATAGGATTCTGCCGCCCTCCACTATGTCCTTAACAAAAATAATTCCTTTTAGAAACATCTGCTCAAAAAAATTGTATTTCCTCCCATCAATATGTTGGAATTTAACCACAGCATTTGCTGTAGTACTTGCACCGTGTTATCTGGTGGATGGTACTGAAATTGCAACCATTTCATCATAGCTTCTGACAAGAATCTTGAGATTTTGGCAAAAATAGTTGTTACCATTGGATATATCATGTTCTGCAATTGTAGAAAAGGAAAATATTTTTTTTTTTTTCAAAGATTGGATGAGCCTTTTGCAGGAGTTGACTTGAAAGCCAATTGTTATTAAAGTAAAGTTTTGGTATAAGGGAAGCTTTTAATGATATGTTTAAGGCTTTCAGATTCAGTAACTTAATTCCACCAAATTCATAATCGTTATGTACAACACGCTTAATTTTATCTTTTGTATTATTCCATATGAACTTAAATATCTTTTAAAAAAGATTCACAAGGAGTTGGTAGTGCCTGCATGAGGTATGTGAACTGTGACACTATCAATGTATTAATCAAGGTTGTTTTACCATAAATTGTTAATTTATTGCCATACCATGGGGTTGCAGAATTTTAGACACTCTACTGAGCTTATTATTAAAATTAATTAATGCAATATTTCCTATGTTTTCTGGAATATAAATTCCTGTATAGAACCATCTGTCCATTTGATCGGTAGCTCACAAGGAAGAGTAAAATTTGTTTTCTTTAGTGGACCGAGTCTCATAATATTACATTTATCATAGTTAGGTTTTAGTCCAGACATTTTTGAAAAATTATTTAGATCTAATATTAAGTTTTGCAGAGATATACTATCAGAATTAATCATAAAAGTTGTATCGTCTGCATACATAGAAATTTTTGATTGTAAACTTTGTGTTTTTAAAGCTATAATATTATTATTACCTCTAACCTTATTTGCAAGAATCTCTATTGCTATAATAAATAGGTAAGGGGATTGCTTCACTCCTCTTTTAAGTATAATTGACTTTGACATATATCCGTTGTTCATTCTTTTACTTATTGAACCATTGTAGATCACTTTGATCCAGGCTATCAGGGTCTCCCCAAAATTAAAATAATTTAAACATTTGTATAAAAAGTCCCATTTTATTTTATCAAAGGCTTTTTCAAAATCTGCAACAAAAATTAATCCTGGCTTTTTTTTGTTATCATAATATTCTATTATTTCTAATACTTGTCTAATACTGTTGGAAATATTCCTTCCTTGTATGCTGGATACTGTGCAGAGTTGGGAAGTTATGGTAGGCCAATTTGGTGTGAATACACACACACACAGGGGAAATTCTCTCTTGTTGTTGAGTAGCCTGATGGTACACACAGTGCGTATGGTCGTACACCTGCAGGTGCGCCTGCTGGCCCTCATATATCAATCAAGTGTAGGAACCAGCGCAAATCTGAACACAGGAATGCCTCAATGAGAGCCACTGTGCAGAGTTGGGAAGTTATGGTAGGCCAATTTGGTGTGAATACACACACACACACAGGGGAAATGCTCTCTTGTTGTTGAGTAGCCTGATGGTACACACAGTGCGTATGGTCGTACACCTGCAGGTGCGCCTGCTGGCCCTCATATATCAATCAAGTGTAGGAACCAGCGCAGATCTGAACACAGGAATGCCTCAATGAGAGCCACTTTGAGCACACACACACATACACACCCATACCTGTGCCAGGGTCACACACACAGCAGGTCTCATGTTCCTGCTCCCCTTCCCTCTGCTCCTCCTCCTCCTCCTCCCTGGCCGCATGCTGGCGCCCAAGGTCCTGCGGGCAGCAGCGGACACAGCGGCCTTCCATGGCGTGGAGAGCGAAGCCGGCATGGCATGTCAGGCAGCTCTGAGGGCCGGCAGCCGAGCAGTGTCTGCAGGAGCCGTCACACAGCTCACACACCTCCTGGGTTGGACAAGAACAACACAAACTGTCAGTCTGCTGGATGACCGAGGGGTTTTTACAGAGCTGCTCTGTCAAGAATGCTATGGTTATGGTATTTAGCTGACGCTTTTGTCCAAAGCAGCATACAAATAACAATAATACAACAGTTAAATTTAACAGTAAATAATTTAAAAAGTTGGTAAGACTACACCAAGGAGAACAGCAATAATAAACAACAATGTCAATTCAATCAATAGCCTAATGAAAATAAATAAATACTATAATACAAACCATAACGCATAACGCAGTGGGTTTGTTTTGTTTGTTTTGTATTTTTAGTGTATCTACAGTACATGCTCTTGTAAAGGAATTTGTGAATTGTGCCTGTGAAAAGCACTAATCATATATCGAAACGTCACCTATTACCGTCCATCCCCTATTTCCGCCCTCTTACGTGTATGTGTCACTTAATACTCATTTCTATACAAACCAAGAAGGCGGATTCCTGAAGAAACGCAAGCACCCACACCATAAGTGTATCTAAATTAGCTAAATTACTAAAAATTACATTTTACAGTGAATCTGTATCTGAAAGAGCTGTAAACAGTGTTGTAAGGCTGCGTCTACAAATCCGCTTGGAGCACCAGTGGAATTTTGATTTTGCGACGAGAATTCTCGGTCTAACCATTGATGTGCCGTGTGAAATAGGGCACCCACCAGCCCAGCACCAAACTCCGAGCGTGGTAAACAAAATATATATATGGAAAAAAAAAAAAAACAGGTACACATCTAACTAGTGTAATGATACAAAACTAGGCATTGGTCAAGTCAAGATTTTGAAAGGATGATGAGTACACTGCAAAAAATAAAGTCTAACCAAGGGTTATTAAAATCAAAAAATCTATTTGGTATTGTTTAGTATGAAGGAAGAGACTTCCCTAGTGTTCTCTCTAAAGATCATTTTGACTTAATTTAAGAACACTTTGACTTATTTTAAGGAGTCTTATCAAGACAAATTTACTTGTTTGTGCTTGTTTTTAGGACAAATTTGCTTAACCCACTGGCAGACAAATTTGCTTGTTTTCAGGATGAGACGTCTTAAAATAAATACATTTATTTTTAAATACAGTCAAATGATTTTTACGAGAAAGCACTAGGTAAGTCTCTTTATACTGAAAACAATACCAACTACATTTTTTTATCTTGAAAGATTAATAAGACTTGGTTAGATGTTATTAGAAAAGCAATTTTTGCAGTGTAAGTATGACAAGGGTGGAATATGATGGTTACGCTGGATGTCGCATGCTTCAGTATCCCATCCTGATCCCGGGACCCCCGGGATTGATTCCGAGTCAGTGTCATTTCTCATTCCCACCCCCATATCTCTGTCTCCTACTCACTCACTGATAGTCGAAACCCACTGAAGACGAAAGCCCCAAAAATATACATTTAAAAAACATCCGTAATTGTAACCAAGCCTGGAGGGATCCAGGAGGGTACTCTCTGTGCACATGTGCTTGGACCTCTAGTGACCACCAACTCACACTCAGGGATAAGTAACGACTCTCTTCACAGCGGGGGTAGCACACACCCTTCTGCAGAATACTGCCCCAGTCACATGTCACACAGCTCTGAGGGTTGGAATCTGAAAACACACACGCACACACACAATCAAATATGAAATGCACTCACAGATAATAAAAAAAAACATTCACAAATCAAATATGAGCACATACAGACAAACACACACTCAAACTCAAGCACACATACACACGAGTGAAGACATTCAAATACACACACACTTCATTAGGCTTCTGCTCCACATGTGTCACTCCAGGTGTAGGTGCATGTCAGGTCTGTTTGGAGGCTTGGAGAGATAATCCAAACATCCTGACTGCCCACAATGGGAGTGTAACAAGCATCAGACCATTTTAGAATTGGAGCACAAGCATCCTGCTGCCTTGCCCTCAAACAGGATCAGTGTGAGGACTTTAACCCTTCAACTCTATGTGTCTGCTATGAGTTGCTAAACCAACACTATCCAAATGAAAAGGGCAGTCCACATTTGTAATTCGGAAAATGTCTTTCCTCAGTAGCACAGAAGAGAGAGAGGTGTGATTTCATTGGCTCAAGTTGAACTCAAGCACTAACAAGCTTTCTCTATCACAGACTCCATCTTCACATAAAAAAAATCAGTGTGTGTTTTTTGTCGACATTATTCATGTCCGACATTATTCATTATTCGTCTGTTTTGTGGCCCTTTGAGAACCGATCACCTGTGCAGCTCTGACAGCTGGTGTGACACTGGGTGCAGCGCTGTCCTGTCTGGTAGAACCGCTGTGGGCAGTGTTCCACACAGAGCCGGGTTCCGTGAAGTTCTAGCAGTGGCGCGGGACAGGCCTGGCAGGACTCAGGTCCAGGACCAGAACACTGATCACAGGAACGGTGGCATTTTTCACAGCGGTCCCCATCTGCATAGAACCTGGGAGAAGGGAACCAAAATCTCTTCACTATTGTATTTCTATCACTTCACTGTTACATATTCATTATTCTCATCTATCTATCTGTCTGTGTGCCCATTTGGCCAGAAAAAAACACGCAGAGTCTACTGACTCATCTGAAAGAACAAAAGAACTAGTCACTGTATCCTCATTTTACAATCAATGTTGAGAGTTGTTGAGTTGTTGAGGGGGAACACATGTTCACACATGTTCAAAGACAATGTGTTCCTGTCTGAAAGTAACCTAACCAATGGATTAGGTGTTCCCACACTGTTTCCATGTTCCATGTAAATGTTCTCTCAATGGTGGCAATGTGTCAGTGTTGTATGCAGTGTTGCCAACTATTTCAAATGGAAAGTACCTAAAGCCAGCTCCAAAAGTCGCTAAATGTTGCTAGATGACGTCACACACTAATTTGCATATCAATTACGTCACCAGGTCGTGACCCCACCCAAAAAAAAACGGTGATGGCCCTTTAATTCCCCTTTACACCTGTTTGCTTTTCTCCTAGGCCTACTGAAATAGGCAACTTTAAGAGCCTAATTTAAATATATTTAATTTAACATACTTGTATATTAGGGCGATTGATACACTTCACACTTCTGTACATCTTGTCATAGTAGGCCTATACACCAGAATGAGCATTAAGTGGTTGAAAATCAGTCATTTCCAACCTATTCCCAACTGTTGCATTTGCTTTGCATAGCTTGAAGTCTGATTATAACTTCACCATAGGCTACACACAATTTAACTTTACAACAATGGCTATATTTTGGATTTATTTAGTTAATGTCACTCAGACAGACCGACATAATTTTTTTTCCCTCAGCCAACAGTCTGTCCTGCATTGACAACATTGAGGCGACATAGCCTAAACGAATGCTTTAGGTTTTTCTAACTTGTATGCTCGATTTTGAACTATCTGGTTGTGAATGAAGTTGTAGCCTACTTTCCTTGTTGAACGGTGCTAGAAAGCGTGTCCCTGTTTCCCTGTCATCATGTCATTGCTCTCGTCTCGTTAACTCTGGTTGTAATCTCACCCGAAGTTGCTGCACCTTCCTGAGCTGTTAGATCTATAGAACATCTACTTCCGTGGATAACATGGGCTGATACTACATAGGTCAGTCATTACTTGAATAATCATGGGGCTACGCTTTGGGCGAACTCGATGTAGGCTAATTCACAAACGAAATAGGCATGAGACTCTTACACAGCACAGCCGAACTCACTGCTCACTCATAAGAGTAAAAAGGGACGTTACATGCCATCACATCAGAGTCTCAAAAAGTCTCCAAGAACGGCAGAAAAAGTAGCTAGATTTGTCACTAGTCGCTTTTTACAAAAAAAGTCGCTTGGGGGGTCTGAAATCTCGCTAAATATGGCGACAAAGTCGCTGGCAACACTGGTTGTATGTTGTGCATTGTATGTATGTGACTGTGACTACAAATTTCCTGTTTAACGACATTTCCCATCTATCTATGTAAGTATCACATACTGTATCACATCACATATCACATGCATCGTGAAACTGCCATTGCCGTGGGTAACGTGTGACAGTACTCGGGTGGCTCTTTGATTCCAACCCTTCCTGTCTTACCCCGTAGGGCAGTGGGAGACGCAGAGGTGCAGCAGGCGGAGGTAGCCCCGAGAGCAGGAGGTGCAGTCTTTGGGTGAGGCCCCGGAGCAGGTGGCGCAAACATGGTCGCAGGTGGAGCAGAAGCCGAGATCCATGCCGTCAGCCTCCTCACTGGCAGCGTAGCTGCCCGCTGGGCACTCACTTACACACAAGCCCTCTGCGGGCACAAGGGCACATGTGAATACACACACACACACACACAACCGCACACCACAAAGAACACATAGTGCACATGCTGTACAATATCACAGACATTCCCCATAACTGGTTAGATCAGTGGGGCATTCCACATCACATTTCATGGTGCCATGGTTTCATGGTTTTCTCAGACATGAACTAAAGGATGTCTGTATGGTGACAACCTGCTGTACTCAAGCATTCTCTGAATTGGAAATGTCAAAAGAGGCAAATACTTAAATTTGACTTCACACTTAACTTATGCAGTATATATGCCAGAACTAAATCAAGCTGAAAATGAATACACAAAAAAACTAGTAGTGGTGGGCCGTGTACAGCTGCGAGTGAGTCTTACTGTGGAGGTATCTGGGCAGGGCACAGGTCAGGCAGTCAGCAGGTCCCGGCCCCTCGCAAGACTGGCATTGTCGGTGGCATGCCTGGCAGGTGAAGCGGTTGGCATGCAGGAAGGTCCTGGGCGGGCAGCCTGAATCACCGGTCACTCCGCACATCAAAGTGTTGGGGTCGAGGGCCAGGCCCTTGCCACACTGTGTGCAGAGGTTGGGCTCAGGTCCTGTACACCGTGCACAGGTCTGGTGGCATTCTGACGCCAACACCATTACGGTAACAAGGGAAAACAGAACACACCATAAGCAAACACAGTCTTTGACTGGTATTCAGCTTATCACACAGCTAGAGAAAGACAAAGCCAGTTGTTTACACAGAGCGGCACGAGTATTACATATGGGAACATATGGGAGCTATCCACAGATTAAAGATTTAAGTCATTAAATCACTCCCTCATGTTGACTGTCATCGTTTTCGTCAGAGTCATAAGAGGGTGGTGTGCTGCTTTGTGTTTGACTTAGAACCCTAGACTGTTTTAAGGGCATTTTCAGTACCTTTAGTTAGAAGCATTTATCCTGGTCATCATGGGCGTAGATTTAGGGTGGGACGCTAGTGACTAGTCCCAATCAAAATTTTGAGATGACAAAATGTTTGTGTGTGTGTGTGTGTGTGTGTGTGTGTGTGTGTGTGTGTGTGTTTAGCAAACACTTTGTGCTATTTGGACTATGCCTACGGCCAGGACGACAGTAAAAGAAACACTGTCATTTGATTGGCTGAAACCGAAGGGGGTTTATCTGACACACACAACAGTGTCAAAGCATAGCCTAGGCCTACTTTGACACTGTCAGAAAAGCGAGCGAGTGTGTGCTAAATTATCAGGGATGTCTACCAATACATAACCCAAAAAAAGCCCAGTGTAAAACATTGTTTCTATTTGACATTGTTACAATATTCCCTTTGCGATTGTTTCTATTGTAACATTGTTACAATATTCCCTTTGCCCTTGCCAGCATGCACATTTTGCCCCTTTTTGTGCTTTGTATATCAGCTATGCCACCAAAGTAGAAAAGGAACATTCAAAGCTTTTTCATTATGCAGAGTCTAATAGGCAAAGTAACTACAGACTGTGGTAACTGGTGACAAGGCTTTCAAATTCGGATTTTACTAAGGAAAATAGCATTAACTGTTAGGATATTACCCAGGACATTGTTATAGCTAAACTTAGCTTCTGTAATCTTTCAACCAAGGTTAGGAGTCATGTTGAATAGGGGTGTGCCGCACAGACAGTGGCATATAGCACAGAATATAAGTCACCATGTCACTGACTGTTAATTGGGCTACCAATCTTGCAGTCACAATAAACAATGGATCTGAGACATTTTCCTGTTCCTATATTCTGTTTATGTAGGCTAATGTATTTGTGAACGTATAGCCTGCACAGTGCAAAGAAATAAAAGATAAACTATGGTGAATTTCATACACTTACATATCTCCTTTTATGATCTCATTCAGGAAAGATTTTGGTAACGCTTTAGAATAACATGTGCTTATTAGGTATTAACAGTGCATAATAAGCACTTAACAATTCATTACTAACAGTTAGTTAACTGTTGTTATCCTTTAATAACATTAACTAACGGTTAACATGCAGCTTTTTAAGTTACTTACAAGCATATTTGTTAACAGTTAACATGCAGCTTGTAAGTGTTAACAAGCAGCTTGTTAATGCTTGTTAATGGTGTATAAGACAAAGAGGTGGATAACTAATACGCTTATAAGACCTTTCTTACCTATTTGTAGTACATTTTGCAGCCCCCCAATCTAAAGCGAGGACCATGTAGCCTATTCTACAAGCCCAACCTTCTATCTCTATATATCTACTGCATCTATCTAGTTTGTTTAAGCTGTGAGAAATGCACCTTCAAAATTGCTGCAGCGAGCAGGAATTGAACCCCGGTCTCCTGTGGCAAAGAGTGAAGTGCTACTGACTGAGCCACGTTCCTGTCTTTGAATGTAATGATCATCTTGATTCTATATTCTGTTAATGTTCTATATCATACCAGTTATGCCTTTTACAAATATGTTTCTGATAAAAAAAAAAAAGTGGCGTTTAATTTCCATAATCTTTGTTCAGTGAACAGTCAGTTTATCAGCAGTCTAAAGATATTATCAGAGGGGGTTAATCAAGGATCTTTGATATTATGCCAGCTTTGTTTATAGTTTGGTTACATAGCAACCGAGAGTTAAAGACGACAAGTGGGTGCGTTCAATGTCGCAAACATAGGCGAATGTTCGCGATCGATTTGAAACCTTTGCCTTGAACAGAGGCGAACATTTGTGGTCTGTTGCTGCATCAATGTCAATGGGAGACTTGTGGAATTTTACCAAAAATTGGTCATTATGTCTCTCTGGATTTGTTGAGGGTTTTTGGGGAAAATTTGTAAACAAAATAACTTAATATCAGACCATGCTACTGTCAGTTACTGTCCAGTTGCTAGCGAGTTAGCTAGCCGCCTATCTAAGGTAACATTTTAAATGGAGAAGTGTAATTTCTTTAAAATGACAACTAGATGAATAACATTACTGACATTAGTTAAAGTGGATAGTTTATACTCAAGTGAACTTGCAACAGTATATTAAGTTTAAGCAAAGCTCCTCAACTGCTAGTCACTTGTCAGCGCATAGCTGTGAACAAAATGAACAATTTCATCAATACTGTTACAGTAAAGTAGCCTAGATTAGCTCAGTTAGTAGCAAATCACTCTATGACTCAGGAGACCAGGGTTCAATTCCTGCTCACTGCAGCAATTTTGAAGGTGCATTTCGCACAGCTAAACCAAGCTAGATAGATAGATGCAGTAGAGATAGAAGGTTGGGCTTGTGGAGCTATAGGCTACATGGTCCTCGCTTTAGATTGGGGGGCTGCAAAATTTACTACAAATAAATAAGAAAGGTCTTATAAGCGTATTAGTTATCCACCTCTTTGTCTTATACAACATTAACAAGCATTAACAAGCTGCTTGTTAACACATACAAGCTGCATGTTAGCTGTTAACAAATATGCTTGTAAGTCACTTAAAAGGCTGCTTATTAAAGCGGCATGTTAACCGTTAGTTAATGTTATTAAAGGATAACAACAGTTAACTAACTGTTAGTAATAAATTGTTAACTGCTTATTATGCACTGTTAATACCTAATAAGCACATGTTATTCTAAAGCGTTACCACGATTTTTTCTTTGACTTGTTTTTTGAGCATTTATTTTATCTAATGACATAGCAAACATGATGAATTGATTCCACATATCCTTCCACTATGGAACTATTTTCCACTAGCCTAAAACCGTGAGTCTGAAAGCTAATTGCTTTCACGTTCTCCTTAGAGTGACAGGCACACAATTATACTTGCACAACACAAATGTGATGATATTTGTAGAAAACCAGTGTAGAGTATTAATTTAAATATTAATATGATGTATTCAAATTGCCAAAAATGTTTAGGTATTAGTAATTATGCATATCATAAAATGCTATAAATAATTGACAATGTACAGTATATAAATATGAAATAGAAACCTATGACAACCATCACTTTCTGTGTGTGTGTGTGTGTGTTTGTTTGTGTGGAGGGTCAATCGAATTCTATGATTGCCACTGATGTGAATGATCACACAATATTCAATATTACTGATGGCATCAAGGTGGCGGGGGCCCCCAAACCAAATCAAGTTTTAAAAAATCGCAAAGGTATCGAAATCGAGATTCTTCACTTGGTATTGGTATTGAAACAATAATGTTGGTATCGTGACAGCAGGAGTTGGGGATGTGTCCCCACCAAAGCTGAGACCAAACCTACGCCCTCGCTGGTCATTGTAAGTGCCATACACACATGCTATATTGTTTTTTTTTTTCAGTAGAGGCTACCCAGATCTGCCACAATTTCATGTATTAATACTTGCACTGATTTAATTTTTAAATAATACAAAGACAAAAAGCACATTATTATATGCCTTGGAGCCTATAGCAGTAGAGGAGTACTGCAAGGTAAGGGAGGTCAACCACTACCCATGTGGGTTCCTGATCCACCCTGAGGCACCATGGATGGGGTCAACACCTGATGGGATAGTGTATGATCCTGTGGGGCAGCCAGTGTTTGGCCTATTAGAAATTAAATAACTAAACGTAGCTAGCTATGTGGACTGCCCTTACATTATGATAAAGGATGGGACACAAACACTGAGACAATCCCATCCTTATTACTGGCAGGTCAGGGGACAAATGTTGGTTTCTGGGTGTGACTGGTGTGACTTTGTCGTTTACACAGCAGATGACATGTTTATCAAGAGAATTCCCCGCGACAGGGAAGTCATACAAACCATTAAAGAAAAGGTTGACTGTTTCTTTTTTTATTTCTACCTCAATGCCTTTTTGGCAAACTAATGAATTGATTGCAGTGCAAATGTTTTTGAAGCTACTGTGTAGGAAATAAATTTCAACCTCATCAGTGAAATGTTGCTGCATTGTGTTTTTGTTTGTGATGTAATGTTTAGGTAGCCTAGAAATCTAGACGCGCCCCTAGCGGCAGCAAATGTAATAGTCTAGCAACTCTCCGTTGGCTTATGAGCTCCAGAAATCGAAACTTAATCAGGGCATTGAAATCGAGTATAGAGTCGTTTGGTGGGCTTAACATAATGATTGATGGCAGAGTTGCAACGGTTTGGCTTGAATTCCCTGCTACTTGAAAACAAATATCCTATTGCGTCCTATTGCGTGCAGAGGGAATTTGAAAGACAACTGATTATCCCGCCCCTCGGACTGAGCACTGCGAACGGTGAGTGCCCAGACCCTACATTTTAATGTGGGTCTGGCTCGCCAGGCTAATGTTTAGGGTCAATGAGTAATAAATTACTTGGATCTAAGCATTTCAGTGTTGTGTATGGCTTAAGTTTTAAAAGGTAAGAGACAGTAATTAAAAATGAGACCAAACAAAAGAACACAACACCAAACACAAAGTGGGACAAGCATCCAACCGAAGCCCTACATGCAGAATTCTGCCGTTCAATACTTAAAGTTCAATCTAAAACACCCAATAATGCATGTAGGGCAGAATTAGGCCGTTTCCCATTGGCTTTACCAATACAGAAAATAATCTTGAAATTCTAGATGCACCTGAACAGCAGTCCCGAGAACTCCCTCCATTTTGAGGCACTAAAAACCCAGGAGATGAACCCTGAAAAGAGTCCTCTGAGCCAGCTGGTACTGAAGCTAACTAACTCAATAACAACAACAAATACACATCAAGCTCAGTCCAGGTCTGTTTCCCAAACATCAATTAGAGTCAATGAAATAATGAATCAAGCAAAAGAAGAATATTTAGAACATTGGACAAACCAAATTACCACCCAAAGTAGAATGAATTGCTATCTGACCCTAAAAAGAGAATATGAATTGGCAGAGTATCTCATCTCTGTCAGAGATACAAAGCAGAGGCAAACCCTGACCAAGTACAGGCTCAGTGACCACAATCTAGCAGTAGAAACAGGCAGACACAGGAAAACCTGCCTTCCGAGAGAACAAAGAATATGTGGTCACTGCCAGGCAGAGATGGTTGAGACAGAGGAGCACTTCTTTCTACACTGTGAAAAATATGAAAACATTAGACGGGCTTTCTTCCCCAAATTCCAAAAAGATATCCCACATTTTCAAGACTGGGACAATAATGAAAAAATGACCATACTCCTTGGCGAAGGGCCCTCTGCTGCCCTAGCAGCACAATTTATTTTGAAATGTGAGGATCTGAGGGACTCAACCTGAAACATGTACATACACATCACACACACACAAAGACATGCAAACACACACACACAAAAAAAAACAAAAAAAAACCTGTCTCTGTACATGTTCCTGTGCACAGATGTGTGTGTATGTATGTATATGTACTGTATGTGTGTACATGTATATATATGTACACAGACCTACACACGCACGAACACACAAACACACACACACACACTCAAATGCTATTACTTATTCTATGTTCACATGTTATACCCGCATTGCTGTATGTCTATTTTCTTTCTTTTGTTATTCTACTGTGTTATCTGTAACACTGGCTTTGGCAACACTGTATCCAAACAGTCATGCTAATAAAGCTCCTTTGAATTTGAATTTGAGAGAGGTCAGAGACCCGTCAGATAAACAGAGTGGATGTAGTTGCATTACAGTGTGGTCACATAGGCCGAGATAAATGTCCCCTCTCCCCACTGCCTTTCAGCGGCTGGCAGCAGCAAACCGATCAGACGAGGCCGAGATGATGATCAAGTTTATCGTTGCCTACGATAGGCCTAGTGAAACTTCCCTTCACCAAGTTCAGTCCGAAATAATTATTCACCAGAAAAATAGTTTGAACGTAAACCCGACGTACAGGAATGCCACTTGCGCCAAATTTATAGGCGTCATTGCAGATGAAAAGACGTCTTAAAATTGCGAACAATGCATACAAGGCCTTCCCGAACGACAGAGATACAGATATCGCCGAAAAGGAGTGCGTCATTGACCGCAGTTACATGCAGGGAGTAACCCGGTTTTCAACAGCAATATTTGTTTTGCGCGCGAGTTGTGTAAACTCATTCTGATGGCATCAATCAATTTTATCCGGTATTTGGTGCAAACCGAATATCGCTGCTACATTTAAAGCCCGAATCATTGTGTACGGTGAATTGAATGGACACATTTAGATCGAGCATGGCAAGTCATTGCAATAGCCTATAATAATAGGCCTACTGTACCATTTCGTTACTGCATTAACCATAGTGATGTTCTTATTGAAAATGTAAAAATTCTAAAATTAAAAAGTAAATTGCATTGTGTTAATTCATCTTGAGATGTTTTAAGTTTAGATTTCAGCTCAGTGAAGCACTTAAAGCACCAACACTTCATTAAGTTACTTTTCTTGTAGAATTGTAAATCATAAGTCATAGGACAACCTATTGAGAGAAAGTGGAATAGAACATCATGTCCAATATTCCAATTTATTCCCATTTCACCCCATCGAAAAAAAATGTTGTACTGATAAGCCTCTAAAACTGTAACTGGGGAATATCTCAATACTCTTTCAGTAAATATTGAAACAATAGAGTGTTTCAATGAAATGTGTGCAGTGTCAAATGTTTTGAGTAAATTGTCACATGACCAGAGCTGTTTACTTCCTGGTTGCACCTTGAGAAGAGGATGACAGCCTCACAGCTCCCAAATAAAAGGTTTTTAAAGTATGTTAAAATAAACATGGGACAAATATTTTTTGTACACATGGTCTTTAAGGTATCTAGTTATGATATATACATTTATAATTATTCAAATGTCTTTGGTGTGTTTGCAGAATGAGTAAACATGTTAACAGTCACAATAGTGACCGGTGGGATAGAATGTTGTATCTAGATCTAGATGCACACATACTTCTACACCTACAAACACACAGACATACACATACTCATACATACACACATACAGAGACATACACACACACATACATACTCACACACACATACACACAGACACACACACACACACACAGACATACACTCACACACATATACATATTCATATCCGCACATCAAAGTGTTGGGGTCGAGGGCCAGACCCTTGCCACACTGTGTGCAGAGGTTGGGCTCAGGTCCTGTACACCATGCACAGGTCTGGTGGCATTCTGACGCCAACACCATTACGGTAACAAGGGAAAACAGAACACACCATAAGCAAACACAGTCTTTGACTGGTATTCAGCTTATCACACAGCTAGAGAAAGACAAAGCCAGTTGTTTACACAGAGCGGGCACGAGTATTACATATGAGAACATATGGGAGCTATCCACAGATTAGAGATGGCAGTAAACCCATTAGAGATTAGAGTCATTAAATCACTCCCTCATGTTGACTCTGTCATCGTTTTCGTCAGAGTCATAAGAGGGTGGTGTGCTGCTTTGTGTTTGACTTAACCCTAGACTGTTTTAAGGGCATTTTCAGTACCTTTAGTTAGAAGCATTTATCCTGGTCATTGTAAGTGCCATACACACATGCTATATATTGTTGTTTTTTTCAGTAGAGGCTACCCAGATCTGCCACAATTTCATGTGTTCAGGAGTACTGCAAGGTAAGGGAGGTCAACCACTACCCATGTGGGTTCCTGATCCAGCCTGAGGCACCTGATGGGATAGTGTATGATCTTGTGGGGCATCCAGTGTTTGGCCTATTAGAAATTAAATAACCAAACGTAGCTAGCTATGTGGACCGCCCTTACATTATGATAAAGGATGGGACACAAACACTGAGACAATCCCATCGTTATTACTGGCAGGTCAGGGGACAAATATTGGTTTCTGGGTGTGACTGGTGTGACTTTGTCGTTTACACAGCAGATGACATGTTTATCAAGAGAATTCACCGCGACAGGGAAGTCATACAAACCATTAAAGAAAAATTTGACTATTTCTTTTTTTATTTCTACCTCAATGCCTTTTTGGCAAACTAATGAATTGATTGCAGTGTAAATGTTTTTGAAGCTACTGTGTAGGAAATAAATTTCAATAAATTTGTTTTTGTTTGTGATGTAATGTTTAGGGTCAATGAGTAATAAATTACTTGGATCTAAGCATTTCAGTGTTTTGTATGGCTTAAGTTTTAAAAGGTAAGAGACAGTAATTAAAAATGAGACCAAACAAAAGCAGATTGACCAAAGAAGTATTTTAACAAGGTAGTATGGTGGATTTTCATGATTTAAAGGGATGTAATCATGGGTTTCATAAGGGTTTATAATATTGCATGGGTTTTCATGTTTTAGAAGAATGTAGTCATGAGTGTCATAAGTTTTTATGTCACTGCATGTGCTGTGAGCAGGGTGAGGTCATTGTATCTTGTGTAGGCCAGACCAACTATCAGAGGAGTGGGGTGAGTGGAAAAGTACTGGGGGTACCAGGATGAGAGCATCTCCTCCTTACATGGTCAAGAGAAGGGGGTGTTATCCAGCTGGTGAGCACCGGACAGGACAGGGAGTAGGAGGCCGCTGTGTCTTATGATTTAGGGCCTGTCCAGCTAGGAAGAGAATCAGATAAGAAGGCCCTATTTCCCCAAACTGTAAAGAACCAGAAAACCTCTATTTTACATATGTTTCCTATGCATTAGACAGGTTTGCATATAGTTTTATGCATGATGGGAAGAAGCAAGCAAGCCCAGACGCAAGCGAACGTGGCTCTCTTGGAGGAGCAAAAGAGAGCCAACCTCCTGAAGACAGAGGAACTGCAATTGCAGAGACAGTTGGCCGTTCGTAACGTCCGCCCAATAAGGGCGAGTGATTTTATATCCAAGATGGGGGCCACAGATGACGTTGAGGAGTACCTGCACGCCTTTGAAGCTACAGCCACTAGGGAAGCGTGGCCCAAGGTACAGTGGGTTGGACTGTTAGCCCCCTTTCTGTCGGGGGAATCGCTGAATGCTGTCCGGGACCTGGCCTCTGAAAGGGCGACTGACTACGATGCACTAAAGACGGAGATCCTCAGCAGAAGTGGGCTCACCAAGTTTGGCATGGCCCAGCGTTTCCACAGCTGGACCTTTCAACCAGACCAGCCTCCTCATGCACAGATGCACGAACTTGTCCGGATCACGCGGAAATGGCTGGAACCGGAGAAGAGTACGGCAGCTGCAGTAGTGGAGGCCGTTGTGGTGGACCAGTACTTACGGGCCCTGCCTTATGAGGGGAAATGGCTCATCAGTCAACAGGCCTTGACGACAGCGGATCTAACCGTGAAAGGTACCAGGCCACAGCAGAGATGCTTCGGGCTTCCAGAAAGGAGCCCCAGAGTGCGTCCCCGCCACAGACGGGAGGAGCCCAACCACAAGGTTTCCAACCCAGCCACTTCAGGAGCTGTCCAGGCTCCAGGGGGAGCCAGAAACCAGCCGGCACCAGAAAGAGGACACTGGGAGAGTGAAACCCGACAGTGTTACCGGTGTGGGGAGATGGGACACATCTCCTGGCAGTGTGGGAAACCGGCGGATGAGCCTATGCCCACTGCTGAGTCCTCCAGCTCACCACCCGCCCACCTTTTTGCTTCGCTCGTGGGAGTCGTAGAGGGCGCCCAAGAACGACCCCCCACCTGCCCGGTGACTGTGAATCACCATGATGTGGAAGCTCTGCTAGATTCCGGTAGCTGGGTCACCCTGGTGCATAAGGATCTGGTGGATTCGTCGTGTCTGACCCCAGGGAAGGTCCTCCCGGTTTCCTGTGTCCATGGAGACACCAGAGACTACCCCACCACTGAACTCACAATGATCACCACCAGGGGAACCTCTCACGACGGCGGGTGTGGTTAATTCCCTACCCCAGTGGGTGTCCTAATTGGACGAGACTGCCCAGCCTTTCACCCACTGTGGAGGGAGACTCAGGAGAGGCTGACCCGAGTACCTCGGAAGCGGAGAGGTAAGACGTATCCTGAGAATACGCAAGTACAACCCTCAGAACCACTCACTCCAGCCTGTGGTCTTGCAGGGATGGCAGGTGCCCAGGCTGATTCAGAGACTGGTCCAGACACGGAGGAAGACGTCCAAGGCACCAAAGAGCTTCCCCCTCTCACAGGCCAGTATGGTACAGCCCAGTTACAAGATCCCACCCTTGCAAATGCTTTAAAAAATGTGCAGGTGATAGAGGGAGTGGTGCTAGGGGATAGGACAAACCCTACCTACCTCCATTTTGTAGTAAACCGGGGGTTAGTGTATCAGGTGGTACAGAAAAATGGTGAAGTGCATGAACAGCTCCTCGTACCACAGCCCCACAGGGCCACCGTACTCAACCTAGCACACACCCACCTGCTAGGGGCTCACCTAGGGGGAGAGAAGACGAAAGAAAGAATCTTGCAACGCTTCTTTTGGCCAGGAGTGCACAAAGAGAACTACTGTCGTGGTTGCCCTGAGTGTCAGAGGGTGGCACCAAAGCCCACATATAGAAACCCGCTCATTTCCTTGCCCATTATCGAAACCCCGTTTGAGAGGATTGGACTGGACATCGTTGGGCCCTTACCGAAGAGTTCCAGGGGACATCAGTACATTCTGGTCATCCTGGACTATGCAACCCGATATCCTGAGGCCATCCCGCTGAGGAAGGCTACGTCCAAACAAATCGCCAAGGAGTTGTTCCTTCTGTCAACTAGTCTGGGGCTCCCGAAGGAGATATTGACAGACCAAGGGAGTCCATTCATGTCCAAGGTGATGAAAGAACTCTGTGCTCTGCTGAAGATCAAACAGCTGAGAACGTCAGTCTACCACCCCCAGACAGACGGGCTAGTCAAATGTTTTAACAAAACCCTAAAATCCATGCTGCGGAAGGCGATCGGGGAAGATGGGCACAACTGGGATCAGCTGCTACCGTACCTACTGTTTGCGGTTATAGGTACCTCAGTCGTCTACTGGTTTTTCACCCTTTGAGCTCATGCTTTCTTACAGACCCCGAGGACTGCTGGACATCGCCAAGGAGGCCTGGGAGGAGCAACCGTGCCGACAGCGGACCTTGATCGAGCATGTCGGGGCCATGAGAGAGAGAATAAAGGCTGTCTATCCCATGATGCGTGAACACATGGAGACTGCTCAACGGCAACAGCAAGCCTTCTACAACAGATCTGCTCAACCCAGAGAGTTTAAGCCCGGGGACCGAGTGCTGGTCCTGGTGCCAACCGTGGAATGCAAATTCCTGGCAAGGGCCGTATGATGTCATTGAACGTGTGGGAGAGGTAAACTACAAGGTGAGGCAACCTGATAAAAGAAAGCC
This sequence comes from Alosa sapidissima, assembly GCF_018492685.1. Classification (NCBI taxonomy): domain Eukaryota; kingdom Metazoa; phylum Chordata; class Actinopteri; order Clupeiformes; family Clupeidae; genus Alosa; species Alosa sapidissima. Next base: position 9,154,620 of record NC_055967.1, on the reverse strand, counting down.
TGAGCAGATTTATCATGTTAACCTTTTAATAAAGGTGGCACGCCAGGGAGGCGTTGTTCAGCTGTTTACCCCCCACAGAGACCAAGGAACCAGGGAGAGAAGAGGTTCAGGTGGGTCCAAGCCTGTCCCCACATCAACGGCAGATGGCCCTGGAGTTGGTGGATCGCAACCGAGATGTCTTCTCCTCCCTACCTGGGCACACGGAGGTGGTCCAACACGAGATCCGCACCAGGCCTGGCCAAACGGTAAACCAGCGCCCTTACCGTGTGCCGGAGGCTCGTAAAGTGGTTATTCAGGAGGAGGTAAGGAAGATGCTGGAGCTGGGGGTGATCGAAGAGTCCCAAAGTGCCTGGGCAAGTCCCATTGTACTGGTTCCCAAACCAGACGGGTCGGTACGATTTTGTAATGACTATCGGAAGTTAAATGAAGTGTCTGAGTTTGATGCATACCCAATGCCTCGGGTTGATGACTTGATAGACTCCTTGGGGCATGCTCGCTTCCTAACTACCCTTGACCTCACCAAAGGCTACTGGCAGGTGCCCTTTTGGGCCTAGCCGGCTACTACAGACGTTTTATTACGGATTTTGCTACCATTGCTGCACCTCTAACAGAGCTGACAACCAAACGCCACTCACAAATGGTGAGGTGGAATCCCGAGGCGGAGGCAGCCTTCGTCAACCTGAAGCAAGTCCTGTGTTCCAGTCCGATCCTGGTGGCGCCGGACTTCAAGAAGGACTTTATTGTCCAGGCGGATGCTTCGGAGGTGGGTCTGGGTGCTGTACTCGCCCAGGCACATGACGGTGAGGAACATCCCGTTCTCTACCTCAGCAGGAAGCTACTCCCAAAAGAGAAGAACTATTCCACTGTTGAAAAGGAATGTCTCGCTGTAACCTGGGCCCTGGAATCCCTGCGGTTACTTCCTGGGACGACGGTTTACAGTGGTGTCTGATCATGCCCCTCTGCAGTGGATGGCCAGGAACCGTGAGACTAACAGTAGGGTTACCAGATGGTTTTTGAGCTTACAAGCGTTTAACTTTTCTGTTGTCCACAGGGCTGGCAAGCGCCACGGCAATGCGGATGCCCTCTCCCGGCGCGACGCCTTCTTCGTCTCCTTCACCCAGACGAGGATGTCGGTCTTGAAGGGGGGGATGTGTGATGTCACGAGAGGCTGCGTCCTGGAAGGGCGCTACATTCCCCTGAGATGGCTGCAGTCACGGACAGCTTTGGCTCCATCTGCTGGTGGAGTTGGAAACTCCGCCCCTCAACACACGATATCCCAACACACCTGAGACCGATCAGGGCCTGACGAGCTGAAGGGCTTTTTAAGGCTCAGAGACACAGTTAGTGTCAGAGTGGGGTTTGGGAGACAAGCTCCAAGTTGTGCTCTCAGAGGAGGTACAGACCATCGAAGTGGCACTTTCCACGTGAAGTACTTGAAGACTGGAATACTTACCTGAAGACTGGAATACTTACAGCTGGATTGGCCACGGGCTGCGGTGCTGACTAAAGTAAGGCTGAAGACCTGAGGGAATCGGGACTATGGTTTCACGTTTGAAGAGACATTGTTTAAGTTTTGACTGTTGAAAGATCAACCTTAGTTACCCTTTTGAACTTGGCATACCTTTTTGTTAATTCCACAGAACTTTATTAAAAACCTTCATTGTTTTCTAACATTGTGTCCTTGCACTGCTGAACTGTCCCACTGAGAGCCGTGTAGCCTCTCATGATATCACAATATGCAAACAAATATAACAATATTTAAACAAATATACACTCAACTCTATAAACAACTCTATAAACTGATAATAAGGAATTGAAAGGGGTTTAAAAAAGGATTCTTGAACAAAATTAAGATTTTTAAATGTACTGTACCTCAGGCTTTTTTGCCCAAGCCTTTACCAGTGGCCCATTTTCGTAGTTGGTAAGCAGACAAGCCACTGTGTAGAGTTGGTTAATGCTCCCAAAAACCTGTAGGGGAATCACTTAATCAAATAACTTGTACTCCTTGACCCGGCGAATGGAGCGTTCAACATGCACCCTTAAACGGGCTATGGCCTGGGTCCCCCTAATCTCAAAGGCAGACATCTGAGACCTGCCAGAGAGGAAGGCTGGCCTGTAGACCTTGCAAGGCACAATGTCATTGATGAGGAAGCCCCTGTCTACCATGACAGCCATCTCAGGTTTAAGCAGACTGAGGACACCAGACTCGGGGGTAATCTGTTTGTCGCTGATAGACCCAGCAAACAGCGCGGAGACGAATGTCACTGGCCCATGTGGCGCGATCCCAATGAGCCCCTTCAGAGTGCAGTGGGACTTGTAGGAGGAAAATACTCTGGAGGAGAGGGGAAGATGGGCATTGACACCTCAGCTCAGTGCAGTCAAGGATGACTGTGGTGTCAGGCTAGTCCTTAAAGTCTGCAGGCAGATTTCTCTGGATCTCGTCTTCGGGTATCCAGATCCTCACTGAGCCGAGTACTGTGAACAGGAAGTTGCTCCAAGTTGTTGTAATTCTGCTGACCGTGGACTGATGGATACTGTACCGGTCAGCAAGGTCCCGTTGCTTGGACCCAAGGGCAAGGTAATTCAAAAATAAGAAAAACTTGGGTTACTACACAATGGGCTGCAGGGAATGGGTAGCATTTGGCTCCTCTCTGTGCTTGTCGAACATTGACCATGGATGGTAGAGAGTTTGCAATCAAGCCCCAGAAACGCATCAGTAGATCATATGATGCAAACCTAAAGAAATGGAATACAGATACAGATAATAAATAACTGCATAATTTTAACTACACAAAATGTACACAAATAACTTTAATTAAATGTACCTGGGTGGCAGTGTTACTATTACACCACAAGAGTTTTTCTGACAGAATACACATACTGCTATCCCCTACATACAGAGTGCTCCTGACTCATTGCTTAAAATCGTCACAACATCAGTGGTGTAGTCTACGTGATAAGTATACCCACTTAAAAAGCATCACCACCTCAGTATACCCACTTAAAATAGGCAAGGATATGTATTATTTGGGGTTCATCAGAGTATACCCACTACAGCTAACTACTACATCACAGTATACCTACTACAGCTAACTACTACATTACAATATACCTACTACAGCTAACTAGACTACACTACAGCACAACATGATCATTGTACTTTACAATCTCCCCCATTACACACACACACACACAGCCTACATATCTAGAGTAGACTTACCTTGTAAAGACCGATATCCTTGTCCAAGGCCGCAAAACGGTGAATGCCGAACCGCTGCCTCAGTGTAAGGCCCTCGATCTGTTGGCATAACAGGCGAATTTCCTCCCGGAGAGACGTATTTTCTCCAACACCAAATCAACGACTGCAGCTTCAGGTTTCGACGCGTAGTCGTGTTGCATGAGGACGTCGAATGCTACGTGATCCGGTGTATCCTCCTGGTCATCCTCTGGCGGCGGTCTTTCCCTTCTCTCCCAAACTCCTGGTCTTGTAGGTGGAAGGGAGAAGTTGTTCCACTTAAATAACACAGGAACAGAGCCCCTTTTCAACAGCCGTCGACCTGTCTGCTGCTGGTTCACTCTTTATTACGACATCCCGTTATTACGACATACCGTTATTACGACAACCCTCTATTACGACATACCGTTATTACGACATGCCTCTATTTAGACATGCCCCTACTCTGATTTTTTTTAGTACCGCTATTCCGACATTACCAATCCTCATTGTCAGTTTATCTCTGCAGTTCCTGTATCCTATCAAATTCCAACATCCTAGATGCATGGATGAGCTGTAGTCATGTCATCTGCACCTGCAGCTACATCAACAATCCACCCGCCATCCACTCCAAACAATGTTTTTCCCAATAATTGATATCGGCACACATTTCAGTCAAAACCTCAGGTGATTTTGAACTGGCCATGTGAATAAATGTTACACATTATGTAAAACACAGGTAGCTCTCCTCATTTTATTCTCTAAGCTCTCAGGGGAAAACGGTCGGAAACTCCATGCATCAAACAAACTCTGTGCGTGCAGGCCACCTATATTAATTAATTAATGGCCGTCAATCAATGGGCAATTGCGCAAAGACGGGCGGAATTCTTATAACCTGACTCTCGCCAGATGAATTTTGTTTCGCCTAGCGAGAGTCAAGTTAGAATTCTTACGCTCCAGTAGCCTAAACCACTTCAGCGAACGTTCAAATAACCCCCAGAGTTCAGTGTCCATCAGGGTGTTCAAACTGGATGTGCGATATACAGTATTCAAGTTGCTTACTGTATATTGCATTTTAGAGGACAATGATAAAGCCATGTGCAACGCATTTTGGCTTGCCAGCAGGTTGGATAAACTCAATTTACTACACAATAATGTAGGCTAGGAATATATCTTTTATATGTCATGCGTGCAGTTGTTGAATTGCACATAACATGTCTGCATATTTATTTAGTCTTCTTTCTCTCGACTCATGCATTATCATGGCCCTATAATTGTGCAAAGACAGGCGGGATATCCGACGCTCCTTTTACAGTAAACCACTTCACAACGAACGTTCAAATAACCCCCAGAGTTCAGTGTCCATCAGTCCCAACATTTAGAAACATAATCGAAAAGTCCAAGCGTGAATTGGGTGTGTTTTGATTTTGAGAGAGACTGGAGAAGGGCCGTATGTCTCACAGCAACTGCGATAACCTTGTTTCTTGAAGGCTATCCTAACCTCCAAATATCCACATCTAATGAGGGTCGGCGACTATCCAATACCCAATACTATTTGCAATACCCTCGATATACATATTGTTGGAAAGTTTAGTTTATGGCCGTTCGTGTGAGTACAATAACTTAATTTTGTAAATTTTACCAAAACGACTGGTTTCGCCTTGCAGGGTCACATTTCATTTGTTGTCTTATCTTTTTTTATTCAAAACAATTCGTAGGTATCAATACTCAAGTCTAATTACCACCAGACACAAATAATCATCACCTGTTAAATCCTCTCTCTCTCTACAAAATCTCTTCCTCTGAGATGCACGCGCTATAGACTATAATTTAGGCTACCCGGCATTTCAAAGGTGACTCTCTAATCAACTTTTTTAGCTCTTAAACACGAAAAATACACTGTTCAACGGAGCTGTTGTGTGTGAGGCGCACTCTTGGACTCCTTGAAACCTTTCGGTTGAAGTTATTGTGCGTAGGCTATTTTAGAATCCAATCCTGTTGCCCCTGTTATTTATCAATGTAGCCTTTTATTGTTTATTGCCATGAATCATCTGAGCTGTGATGAAATCGAGTGTTGTTTAAAGTTGGGATTACTGTAGGCCTAGGCTATACTGCCCATATTGGAATAAAAAAAATAAAGGCCCACCCTAGGCCTACTTCGCAATAGTCCACTCCGTTGTAAAATCCTGGCTATGCCACTCGTGTCGGAATGGCAGGACGTTTTAAAAAAGGTCAAGTGTCGCTACTCCGACAATGGAAAAAAAATTGTTGCAGTAATGGGATGCTTGAAAATTAATGTTAATGCCGCCACTTCGATAATTAGACGCCAGTGTCTAAGTAGCGGCATGTCGGAATAGCTGCATGTAACCGGTTCACGGATGTCTTTAGTTTTGAAGTGCCGGCTAACGCCTCATCGGTTACAAGTGCCGGTGAGGCATTACACTGAATTTGTCCCTGCGGATAGTGACAATCCACTCCTCATCGGCAGGAAAAGTAAAAAAAGCTAAGTAACACCCCCAATTATCACCACTTTTGTTCAGAAATTCTAAAACAACGATGTTTTTTAACACTTCAAAATAACATTTGCTAAATGAACCTTACATTTTTCAGTAGCCATAGTTGTGTAGATTTGAACAAAATCTGGTTTGGTTCTTAACGGGAGCATTTACTGCCTGAAATATCCGATTTTGTTTACCACGCTCGGAGTTATAGTGCTGGCCTGATCGGTCGCCTATTTACGACGTTTCAACGGCACATGAACGGTTAGACCGAGAATTCTCGTCATGAAATTAAAATTCCACTGGAGCTCCAAGCGGTTGTGTACATGCAGCCTTACAACACTGTTTACAGCTCTTCAAGTCACGGTAAAATGTCATTTTTGGTACATAGCTAATTTAGATACACCTATGGTGTGGGTGGTTGCGTTTCTTTAGGAGTCCGTCGTCTTGGTTTGTATAGAAATGGATATTAAGTGACACATACACGCAAGACGGCGAAAATACGGGACCGACGGTAATAGGGGGAGTTCCGATACAGTATTGTACTTTGCAGATGCCTGGCACTGTGGTACACAGCAGTGTTCGGCAGTTGTACCAGACACTTTCTGGTATTTAAACGTTGACTTTTTCATGTCTTGTCAACTAACATTAGCGTAGCAGCTACCTACCAAAACAAGTAGACGCCTATGCTACGGGAAGCAAGCCTTTGGCATAAAGTGAATTCTTACATTTTGAAATACATCCCACCACAGCAAGCTGCCAGCTGGACATGACTTACATGTATGTGTAGGACAGACTGTCCTGAATCTGGCAATATAAGAACCATGTTGGAGGGCCTGAACAATTTACATATGTGGTGTGCGCCTTACAGAAATAAATGCCATATTTTTTATTTAGTGATGAAAAATTACCTTTCTGCGCTCCATATCTGTGACACGAACTAATCTGACCTGACTTGACCTGAGTTTGCGTGTTAGCCTGTGTGTGCACTCATGATGATTCTCTACAACAACTTTTTACTGCATTGCCATGAACAAAGTAAAGGCAAAAAGGTGTTTCTTTGTCAAACAAATTGGGATGCAATGTGAGCCTTGAATGGGATGCCATGCCGGAATTTGCTAGGATCTCAAAACCGGATTATGAACATGCTTTGCAGAGAAACACATGATAAGAGTTGGATTATGAAAATGCTTTGCACGCAAAAACGTGGGGTAAGTCGGCTATATCAAGTTATTATTTTGCTGTCACATCGCCTGTTTGATAACCCAGAAGGATGTACTTGGTATCAAATGATAGCTCTGTGTCTCCTCTTTCATCTGATGTGGCATATCTATCCAATCACAGGTTCGCGAGTAATTAAAACGAGAGTAATGGGTGTGCAACGTTGGTTTTTGTACATGACTTTATTATTTTGCAGTCAATTCGTCTGTTTTTATAACCCAGAAGGATCGATATACAGTACTTGGTACCAATGGATAGCTCTGTGTCTCCTCTTTCATCTGATATGCTTGCCATATCTATGCGATCACAGGTTCGCAAGTAATTTGAACGAGAGTAATGGGTGTGCAGGTCAACGCAGAGAAGAATAGACTTTAAATATGATAACAGACAAGTTATCATATTTACATATTTACAACAGACAAGTGCGAAGTCTCATTGGAAAGCCCGACTTCTGCTCTGTCACACATTAAAGGTTTCATCTCGTCGTGATGAACAGTTCTGGACAGGGCTCCAGAGTGCGACCAATTTGGTCGCATATGCGACCTAATTTTTCAAAAGTGCGACTAAAAAAAAATCAGAGGTCGCACCGGTGCGACCAGCTATTCGAGAGAGGAAAAAGTGTCCACATAGAAACTCTACCTTTGGTTCAATAACAGACACATATTTGGCCAATATCGTGGTTTAAACAAATCACAGATAGTGAAGGGCGGGACCTCCCCTCTGATTGGCCGTGGCCCAGTGCCTGTGTGTAAATTTGAAAATGCATGTGCTGCAGAGAGAGAGAGAGAGAGAGAGAGAACAGTACTGTCATTCCTGGGCCCTGGCAGTAAACCCAATAAAGACCAAAATTATGATTTTTAAAAAAAAAACCCAGATGTCAGGAAAATAGATACACGTTCACCGTAGGCAGCACCGCCCTAGAACACACAATGCAGTATACCTACCTTGGTCTAATCATTACTGCATCAGGGAGTTTCAGCATGGCAGTGAATGCACTAAAAGGAAAACCCTGCAGGGCATTCTACGGCATAAAAAGAAAATTTCACAAAATAAACATCTACAATCTGGTGCAAAATATTTGACAGTATAATCCAGCCTATTGCGCTATATGGAAGTGAGGTTTGGGGTCCACTCAGTATGCACAACTACACGAAGTGGGACAAGCATCCAACCGAAGCCCTACATGCAGAATTCTGCCGTTCAATGCTTAAAGTTCAATCTAAAACACCCAATAATGCATGTAGGGCAGAATTAGGCCGTTTCCCATTGGCTTTACCAATACAGAAAAGAATCTTGAAATTCTGGATGCACCTGAATAGCAGTCCCGAGAACTCCCTCCATTTTGAGGCACTAAAACCCCAGGAGATGAACCCTGAAAAGAGTCCTCTGAGCCAGCTGGTACTGAAGCTAACTAACTCAATAACAACAACTAATACACATCAAGCTCAGTCCAGGTCTGTTTCCCAAACATCAATTAGAGTCAATGAAATATAGTATAAGTATATATACATTTTGATCTTTGAAATTTGAAATTTGGTCTCTGCATTAACCCAATCGGTGAATTAGTGAAACACAAACAGCACACAGTGAACACACAGTATGGTGAAGCACACACTAATCCCGGCGCAGTGAGCTGCCTGCTTCAACGGCGGAGCTCGGGGAGCAGTGAGGGGTTAGGTGCCTTGCTCAAGGGCACTTCAGCCACGGCCCACTGGTCGGGGCTCGAACCGGCAACACTCCAGTTACAAGTCCAGAGTGCTAACCAGTGGGCCACGGCTGCCCACAATAAATAATGAATCAAGCAAAAGAAGAATATTTACAAATAATGAATCAAGCAAAAGAAGAATATTTAGAACATTGGACAAACCAAAAGAGAAAATTAATTGGCAGAGTATCTCATCTCTGTCAGTACGACGGAGTATTAGGGCCACACATGAAGAGAAAAAATATTTTTGCCATGGCGAGATTAAACTCGACATGTTGACTTTAAAGTCGACATGTCGACATTAAACTCGACATTTCGAGAATAAAGTTGAAATTTAATGTCGACTTTAATCTCGACGTGTCGACTTTAAAGTCGACATGCTGACATTAAACTCGCAATAGGCCCTACTGTTTAAACATAGCCTCACAGTTTAAGCTATGTAGCCTACACTAATACACAATATGTTACATGAAAAATGGGCTTCAAATAGGTGTTATTTCAGATAGATTGCAGATATTCAGATAGATTGCGTCTTGTCTGTTAACATTGCCGTCATCGTGAAGTGCTGTCTCGCGGTTATGGAAATACTATGCCGTTTAGGCTAAATAGCTAGAAAAATATATGTATCCAATGATATAATGTTTCTATACAAAATGTTATTTCACTCTGTTTTACGTGGTTAAGGCTACTGCACATCCAAATAACTGCCCTTCATGACCCACGGGCGTCACTCTCCATAGGATAACATGGCAAAACTCATTTTTCTAAAACTGCTTTTCCATGTCTCACCTGCAATACGTAGCCTATAGGAGGCTAGAAACACAGGTATAGCCTAAGCATATATACTATTTTGATCCCGTGAGAGAATATGTGTGCATGCACTTCATTTATGCACTTTGTGTGCATATGTGTGCAAGTAGGCTACTTGGGGTGGTCGGGAGGACAGCTTCATTCGTCCCTCCATAGACATTCAGCAATGGGCTGTTTTGCATCCATTACAAACAAGCAACGTGAAAGTCTAGGATTGGGGAGAGCGCCTAGTATGCCTCTAGTGCATAAGCATGAAGTTGAACATTTAGATGCAACAACTAAATGTTTAGAACAACACTTTAATAATAGGCCTATAAATAAATAAACCGCTATGACGTTTAGGCTACTTTTGACCATCGCATTTATCGCCTGTAACTCCGTGATAAGGACCTAACAGCAAAGTATTTGGCTGAGCAGCGTAGGTTAATATGTTCTATGTTTTGTCCACATGATATAGGCCTATGTCTAATCATTGTTGCACTCGAACACTCTGAATCATTGTTGCACTTGTTGCATTGTTTCATTCGTCCTCCCTTTCAATCGTCCCGAGCGGTCGTTCTCTCTCCAAACTAACTTTATTCTCAAAATGTTGAGTTTAATGTCGACACGTCGAGATTAAAGTCGACATGATATTTCAACTTTATTCTCGAAATGTTGAGTTTAATGTCGACATGGCGACTTTAAAGTCGACATGTTGAGTTTAATCTCGTCATGGCAAAAATATTTTTTTCCTTCATGTGTGGCCCTAATACTCCGTCGTACTGTCAGAGATACAAAGCAGAGGCAAACCCTGACCAAGTACAGGCTCAGTGACCACAATCTAGCAGTAGAAACAGGCAGACACAGGAAAACCTGCCTTCCGAGAGAACAAAGAATATGTGGTCACTGCCAGGCAGAGATGGTTGAGACAGAGAAGCACTTCTTTCTACACTGTGAAAAATATGAAAACATTAGACAGGCTTTCTTCCCCAAATTCCAAAAAGATATCCCACATTTTCAAGACTGGGACAATAATGAAAAAATGACCATACTCCTTGGCGAAGGGCCCTCTGCTGCCCTAGCAGCACAATTTATTTTGAAATGTGAGGATCTGAGGGACTCAACCTGAAACATGTACATACACATCACACACACACCATCCTATTATTACTCTTGCTATTTATGTTTGTAAAAAAAAACAAAAAAAAACCTGTCTCTGTGTTAACAGACACATACATATTCCTGTGCACAGATGTGTGTGTATGTATGTATATGTACTGTATGTGTGTACATGTATATTTGTGTACACAGACCTACATGCGCACGAACACACAAACACACACACACACACACACACACAAATGCTATTACTTACTCTACTTGCTGTATGTCTATTTTCTTTCTTTTGTTATTCTACTGTGTTATCTGTAACACTGGCTTTGGCAATGATCAAGTTTATCGTTGCCTACGATAGGCCTAGTGAAACTTCCCTTCACCAAGTTCAGTCCGAAATAATTATTCACCAGAAAAATAGTTTGAACGTAAACCCGACGTACAGGAATGCCACTTGCGCCAAATTTATAGGAGTCATTGCAGATGAAAAGACGTCTTAAAATTGCGAACAATGCATACAAGGCCTTCCCGAACGACAGAGATACAGATATCTCCGAAAAGGAGTGCGTCATTGACCGCAGTTACATGCAGGGAGTAACCCGGTTTTCAACAGCAATATTTGTTTTGCGCGCGAGTTGTGTAAACTCATTGTGATGGCATCAATCAATTTTATCCGGTATTTGGTGCAAACCGAATATCGCTGCTACATTTAAAGCCCAAATCATTGTGTACGGTGAATTGAATGGACACATTTAGATTGAGCATGGCAAGTCATTGCAATAGCCTATAATAATAGGCCTACTGTACCATTTAGTTACTGCATTAACCATAGTGATGTTCTTATTGAAAATTTAAAAATACTAAAATTAAAAAGTAAATTGCAATGTGTTAATTCATCTTGAGTTTAAATTTCAGCTCAGTGAAGCACTTAAAGCACCAACACTTCATTAAGTTACTTTTCTTGTAGAATTGTAAATCATAAGTCATAGGACAACCTATTGAGAGAAAGTGGAATAGAACATTATGTCCAATATTCCAATTTATGGTTTAACTCATTTCACAATTGTGACCGAAACAAATATGTACTTATAAGCCTCTAAAACTGTAACTGGGGAATATCTCAATACTCTTTCAGTAAATATTGAAACAATAGAGTGTTTCAATGAAATGTGTGCAGTGTCAAATGTTTTGAGTAAATTGTCACATGACCAGAGCTGTTTACTTCCTGGTTGCACCTTGAGAAGAGGATGACGGCCTCACAGCTCCCAAATAAAAGGTTTTTAAAGTATGTTAAAATAAACATAGGACAAATATTTTTTGTACACACATATTCTCACACAAACACACACATGCACACACACACACATACAAATATTAACACACACAGACATACACACACACTCACACACACAGATACACACACACACATACACACGGACATATATGAGGGGCCGTCTAGGCCTTAATTCATACTTGGTCTTACACACACTATCATAATCTTTCACATACACCACTATACTCATGCACACTCACTATTATAGTCATTTTACATGTATGTATGAGAGGGTATAGTCGTGTATGAGAGTGACTATAGTAGTGTATATGAGAGAGTATAGTCGTATATGTGAGAGACTATAGTAGTGTAGCCTATGTGAGAGAGTATAGTAGTGTATGTGAGAGAGTTTAGTAGTATATGTGAGAGAATATAATAGTGTATGTGAGAGAGAGTTTAGTAGTGTATGCGAGAGAGTATACTAGTGTATGCGAGAGAGTTTAGTAGTGTATGCGAGAAGGTATAGTAGTGAATGCAAGAGAGTATAGTAGTGAATGTGAGAGAGTATAGTGGTGTATGCGAGAGAGTATAGTAGTATATGTGAGAGAGTATAGTGGTGTGTGTGAGAGAGTTTGCATGAAACGGAAGGAGTTTGATTTCTCAGTTCCTGATTGGTTTGTCAATGTCACTTCTCTCTAGCTAGCCAATTAAAATCAAGGAAGGGGCGGGACCTACATTGTCAACAATGTTCGTGTAGACCTAGTGGTCGAGGAAAAAATCAGCCAACTCCTATGTGACTAAATATTACTACTGCAAACCGAATGCAAATTAGGCTACAAAGACATGAGGGGTGCCTATTCTATTGTAATTGCCTAGGCTACCAGCTCCTTTTGTCTGGCGAAGTCATATTTTAGTGAACTGAGATCTAAAAGATTGCTGCCATTGCAGTTAGCTAGCATTACAGCAAAAAAAGTCCTGAAAAATTGCTGCGGGACCTAGCGTTTACACTGTCAACACAGTTCGTATAACGTTAACGTTAGTGGTGGAGGAAAAAATCAGCCAAGTCCTATGTGACTAAATATTAAACTACTACTGCAAACCGAATGCAAATTACAAAGACACAAGGGGTGACATATTCTATTGTAATGCCAGCTCCTTTTGTCTGGCGAAGTCATATTTTAGTGAACTGAGTCCTGAAAGATGGCCATTTCAGTTAGCTAGTTAGTTAGCATTAAGCCAGGCAGCAACGACATGCTGCTGGTAGATAGTTTGGTAACCTACTGTAGCAACAATAAACACTTGACCCGCAGCACTCTGAAAGGAGCGCTGTCCGGAGCTCTGTTCTAGAATCTTTGGCTGTCAGTGCAAAAATAGCGATGTGGACACCGGCTCACGAGTCACTGGCAACAGCCAGGGGGTCAAGAGCGTGCAGATTAGCTTCGGCATGTTAGCGTACGCCATTTTCAAGTATGGCGCCGCATGGAGCATTTGGAACCAGCTCCCAAGGGGGCAGGCGAATTCCCGGAAGTAGACCCAGAGGAAAGAAAATGTTAAAATGAGAGTTCCTCTCTTTCTCAATTGTTTCTCCTAGACAATAATGAGATCACAGTGATATAAAAATGAGATTATTGCTTTTGTCTCCCGCTTCTCAGGTTTGTCTCTGGAGCAAAAGAGTTAAGTTATCTCAGTGTAGACTCCCTTTAATATACAAATGAGATCTCATCAATATTTTAAATAATCCTCAGTGTTGTCTAATTTATACATCTCATATTTTACTCAGGCTGATCCACCAGAGAGCTCTCTCTGTAAACTCATGCAATTCTCATTTCAGATCTTTTCGGTAAATCTCAGATTAGGCTCCATCAGTTCTGTAAAAGAGATCTCTTCACAAGCTTGAACCATTCTCATTCTAGTCATCTCAGTTTAGTCCTTTTTTGATTTACAAAAGAGATCTCAGCAAAGGCTTATACAATACTCAGACTTGCTCAATTTATATATCTCATATTTTACTCAGGCTTATCCATCAGAGAGCTCTCTAAGTGAACTAATGTAATGCTCATCCAGATCTATTTGTTTTATAAATTAGTCTGATCTGTAAGAGCTCTAGCTGTTGTACAACAATTCTCAAATGATTTTCATTGGCTTATTTGTTTTAATTGCACATATTTTCAAGTTCACATTTGCAAACAGTAGGCCTAACCATGTGATGTGACCACCACACATGACGATGCTCTGACAGACCTCTGAAGTTCGCCTACAAAAAAGCTACCATCTATGCCCATATAAGGAGATCACCTTTTAAATTCTCGCGCAGGGAGACGACGAAATCGGAGACGCAGACGTTTTCCTGAACGCACTTTTGTCTTCAACCTTCGAGTAGATATTATAATCAATGGTACGTGAAGGCGCCACAATTTGATTTTTGCTACCCCAGAGCTAACTTGCGACTTGTTAGCAAGTTAGAGAAATCAAGTTAGACTCCAGAGGTCTATGATGGTCGGACGTGACAAACTCGCGTGCAGAAGACTCCTACCAGAAAATGCAGTCTAGATTTGGCGCCCAGTGAAACCAAGTGAAACGGTGTGTGGGTATGAAGGATTGTGCAGAACTTGCCACCACGAAAACTCATTAACATTTAGGTAATTTGCTAACGTTCTTGCATATTTTTAGACTCAATATATCATTGAACAACCTGACGAAGCAGCACATAAAGTTAGCTAGCTAGTTAATGTAAGTTACATCACTGGCTGTGCCGCTTGTATATAAAACTAACGTTAGACAATTTAACGTTGCTAGCTTACTTTGCCTTATACAGCTTTAGTCTGTATGTTTTGAATGGTGTTAAGCCATGCTGTAGCCAAAATGCACAGAATTTTAAAATGTCTTTGGGATGTCAGTCAAGATGACGAAGCTAACGTTATTGCCACTGGTTTAAACTGGTTCCAGCTCAATTCCACTGAAAAGAGGCCGGCAGCTTCTTAAAAAATTGGAAGACTACGCTAGACCAGTGGTCCCCAAACTTTTTCTTCCGAGGGCCAGCTCACTATGCCTGGCTCTAAGAGAGGGCCAGAGACTCGGAGTATATCAGTAAACATAAATAGCTTAGTGCTGTGAACAACAACAGTCTACCTTAGTTGAATATTCCATTATATTTAATCATAGGCTACTGCAATTTAATACCATTGTTTTAAAAAGTATTAGCAGGGAGTCCCAAAAGTATATTTTATTTAAAATGTGTGAACTCTGAACTCTGTGTCTTTGCATACACAGCTCAAGTTGTGAACAAGCAATATCCTAAAAATAATTTAAAGTTCTCAAACTATGAGTTTTATGAAATGCTGGCAAAACATCTGGAATGACCACCATTCTAACTTTCACTCACCTGATGAGAACTTTGTGAATTGTGAATTTGGATGAACATTTGAACGAGTGAATAAGTCCCAGAAATATGACTTGAATAGAAGTTAGTTAGTTATTACCAATTAATTGATAAACTTAGAATACTTTGAGCACTGATGCAGTCAGCATAGGCCTCTTACATTGTTTGCAGGTATAGGCCTACATTTCATTCCGTTTTCGATGGTAAACGCGAAACAGCGCCAAAACAACCACCAGTGGACAAAAAGAGTATTACACGTGTACTGTTAAGACTCACCATAGAGAATGAATGGGGGAAATTACGAGGTTATAGTTTGACATGTCGTACTCCCGTGCGGGCCAGATGCTATATACCACAGACATGTTTTGGGGGGCCACCCAAAATGAGGTGGCGGGCTGTATCCGGCCCACGGGCCGTAGTTTGGGGACCACTGCGCTAGACCATCAGATCAAATTGCTGAACAAACAGCGTACCAAAATGGCAAGTATATTTTTCCCCACAATATGTTCTCACTTTTGTTTAACCTGCTATAAATTACAGCATATTGTAACAGGAGTGAAAGGGCATTCTTGTAACTCAGGTAAACTAGGAAGTAGCGTTGCTGCGGTCGAGGGATCGAGAAATAGGCAAGTCAGCATCTGCAGTCATGAATAACTTACCAGTCAACATTTCTTTTGCAATTAATAGAATCTGTAGCATGCAAATCAAACCAGCTATTAGCCTAACTGAAATAAAACCATGATATATCTAGGTATGGTGAAGGGTATGTGATGTGGGGCTATCTTATCTTTTAATTACAAATGCCAAGGGAACTTTATCAGGATGCATAGTATTCTGAGTCCATTCAATAACTGGCCTTTAAAAATAAAAATCTGCCTGCCTCTATGGGATTTTACCATAGGGGGTTCCTTAATTATGCCCCCTGTATTTTAAGGAATAAGATTTATTAATTTACGATACCTGGTTCATTCACAAAGAATATTGGTGTGTTTAAAGGTTGGATTTTTTCCTCATTTTTTAATTGAGGCATTACGATCAATTTCCAACAGATGATTTATTGTATCCTCTGGTTGTCTTAACTTATGCACAGTTGATGGTTTTATAAAGACACCCCTACACCAATAAATAGTTAATGTAGACTGTCACACAATGGTAAGTGGAACATTGGCCACAGCTTGTAACAACTTCATTTTTTACCATTCTTTGCGTAGGAATGTGTACACAAGGATGTGTAACCTTGTGTAACTTTGTGTAACTTGGGAATTACAACAGAAAGGAACACGTTTCAGCTAATCAAAATCAATGACTGGAACTGCCAGTTTCAGAGCTATTATTATGACCGCCGCGCAGCGAAGCGGTCATAATAATAATAATAATTTTTTTTTTTTTTTTCTTTTTCGCATGCCCAAATTTCCGTCAATGATTCCCGGGACACTGAAAGACCGGGGTACACGAAACTCGGTGGACATGTAACCCCACATGGATAGCATGGAACCTTCGTTTTTCGTTTTGATCTGTAGCCCCCCTGCTGAATTGGACCCCCCGAAAGGAGGGTAGGGCAGACACAGTTTTCTGTGAATATCTCGAAAACCGTAGGGTTTAGGAGGACCATGTTTTTTTTGTATGTTGATCTCAAGGGGCCATGTCAACCCATTCCATAACCACTCATTTCATGTATAGCGCCACCTAGTTAAACACAAAAAAGTAAAAATGAGGTGGTGTAATTGAAGGTATCTGTGACCTAACATAGTCAAAACTGCACGAAATTGGAAGTGTAGGATCATTATGACACCCTCAGTATGCACGCCAAGTTTTGTGGAATTCCGTTCATGGGGGGCCACACAATAAATAAATTTATGTTACTATACACCAACTGGCCTGTAGGTGGCCGGAGACAGTTTTCTGTGAATATCTCGAGAACCGTAGGGCCTAGGAGGTCCACCTTTTTTTTGTATGTTGGTCTTAAGGGGGCATGTCAACCCATCCCATTACCACTTATTTCATGTATAGCGCCACCTAGTTAAAAATTAAAAAGCAAAAAATTAGGTGTTTTCATCTCAATATCTCTGGCTGACAAGGTCAAAACTGCACGAAATTAAAAGTGTAGGATCATTATGACACCCTCTGAATGCATGCCAAGTTTTGTGTACTTTCGTTCATGAGGGGCCTTACAATAAAATAATTTATGTGTACATTTAGTGACGTACACCAACAAGGATTCCCGGGACACTGAAAGACCGGGGTACACAAAACTTGGTGGGCATGTACCCCCACATGGATAGCATGGAACCGTCATTTTTCGTTTTCATCTGCAGCCCCCCCGCTGGACTGGACCCCCCGAAAGGAGGGTAGGGCAGACACAGTTCTCTGTGAATCTTTTATGGTATGTTGGTCTCAAGGGCCCACATCAACCTGGCTCATAATCACTCATTTGTGATTTGCCCCCCCCCCGGTAAAAAATGAAAATCAGTAGGATTAAAAGAAAGCCAAAATAAATATTCATCATCATCATGGCTGCATTTTCAGTATTGGCGAGAAGTAGTCGTTTGTCCACTAGATGGCGCATCGTTGCAGTGAGACGTAATTTTGTTGGAAGTTAAAAGTGGGTTGGAAAAAACAATGGACGCTTCATACAAGGACTGTAATTTACCGCAGCGAACATCTAATAAGGATAGGACGATGTTCACATGAAGTGTAATTCCCATTTCTTCTTGAAGCCGAAATAAATCTGAGGATGTTTATCGGACATGCTTGGTTTTTACTGCAGGTACGTTAATCTTGTAATATCAATAAGGACCTAGGTAATGTTACCGTTAGCGTTGGTTGAGTGATGGAGGCATTTGATTTATTGCATTTGTAGAAAACTATAAATGCGGTTATACCAAGCAAATGTATAGCAGCACTGTTTGTATCTTTCGACTGTCATTTATTGCACGTGCTACAAAATCATTCTGTGCAATGGAAGATTTACCAACGTTACACCGGTCTGATACAGTTTTGCCTATACATGCGAGACTGAGACACCTGTTTATTTTGTTTTAAGTGCGTGCAGGGTGTGAGAGGGGAATCGATGTGCTTTGATTACAGCTTGGTAGTTGTAGTCTGTGAAATTAAAAAGCACGTGTGTGTGAAGTATCCAAACAATGACACCTTCATTTCATTATGGCTGCTTTAGCAAAACACCTTAAGCTACTGTGTAGTGGGTCCCATTTAGAAGTGGCTACTTCATTCGCGCTTTCCTTGACTCATGGAGCTGCGTGAATGTTATTACAACTTTTCGCCACGATATGACAGTCCGCTTGATACTGTAAGGCGTAAGCCATTGGTTTCCAAAGGAGATTTTATTTGTGTCGCCAGCATAGCCTATTGACAATTTATGTTGTAAATAGGCCTACCTTATAATCCTACCTGTAGCTTAGGGAAGCTAACAGCTTTCTATTAGGATCTAGTTTGTTAGTTACCGTTTTGTCATAACTCCCTGATGCATTTTTGCATTTAGAATAGCCAGAGCGTGTATATCTCAATCGGAAAATTAAACAATATCTGGTGCCTATGGACTAGGCTGGGTGAACCCAGCCTGATCTGCCCGCTATTTATTTTTTGATTTCTTAAAAGATTGAGCTTGGTCTGATGAAAGCCAGACTAGCCATGGACCTCAGTTAAACAATGCAAGGGAACATGAATCAGCCTATATTTGCACTAACAATAACGGACAAAAGCTCTTCAACTTTGGCCCGTTAAAATGTGTATGAACAGTCTAGCGACGCATTTCATCAAGGCCCATTTGGACATGTCAGTTATTTGCACCACTGGTTAGATGTAAAACAGCATTTCGTTTCAGACTAGGCTACTGTTACTTAATTTGTGCATTAACAATAACGTTTCAGACTACTGTTACTTAATTTGTGCATTGACAATAAAGTATTACATGAACTAAAGATGACTAAAATCTTATGTAGAAGAAGAAACATTCACAAAAAATCCATCCATCCAAAAATGACCTTTGTTTTTGATAGCTGTTGAAAACGGCATGGAACTGACAGAGATGTTTTTGTTTAAAAATACATAAAAAATAAATAAATAAATAAATAACATTATGCTGATACCTTTTGCTTTTCCCAAATACAATGTAGCCTACAGGTGTAAGTGACCTTTCATCAATCCAGTTGCAATGGATGAACTGTGATGAACTGCCCTACTTGTGATTGTTTAGAGATTTTAAAGGTTTTATAACAATTCCACATCTTCTTTGGCTATTCTACAATCTATTCACCTTTTCAGCACCAGTAGGGTACTTTCTGTGCAGCCGCACACACACACTCAGGCATGCCAAACAAGCATACACAAAAGTTTCAAGAGTGGGGGATGGAGTAAAATATGGAGACAAATTGAAGTGTGATTTATTTTCGCGGAACGGATGTACAGGACTATTTTGTACCGCTATGCGGTACATCTAGTTACCACACTGATAGATTGATTTTGCTTTTTATTTGCAGCCTACGTTATGCACTGTGGAACGCTCTGCGGATGGACAGCTGTGGAATCTGCAAAGGTCAAGAAGGCTTTTGTTACGGGGGCTGGAGGTTCCAAAACATCCATGAAGCTGGGGTAATTTTCTCTTATTTTAAATTATTTCCAATTGTGGTGAGCATTATTGGTGGGCTTTTTATAAAGGGTAGGCCTCTATTGCACTAAAATTATTCAACCTTTATACAGTTAACATCAAACTGTGTAGCTACGAAAGCTACAAAATCACATTGTCATAGAAATAATAGAGGCGAAATTTCCACTAGGTTTTATTTTACTAAGATATTTTACAGATGGGCTGAACATACATCAAAAGTAAAAAAAAAAATGACATGGCCAAAATGATTAACTCACCAACAATATTTGTTGTATGGTGTATACCAGGAATCACCAAATGGCGGACCCCGATCCGAGTCCGGACCGTGACGTGATCCTATCCGGACCCAGACCATAATAGCCTAATTTAGATTTTCACGTAAGATTTCAAAGCTGTGCTAAATGTTTCGTTGGTTAGGATAACAGCATTTACTTCAGGAGCTTCAGGAACCATCATTTCGCTTGCTGCTACTCAGCCAGTGAAATCTGTGAATTCTGATAAAGTCGAGTCAGTGAGTAAAGTAGCCTACTATGGGGAAGAGACTGATAGCCTGAAACGAGCGAGGAGAGGAGACGGGACGAGAAACAATCAGATGGATATCTAAGTTAACGATAAGTAAGTTATTTTCAAATCATCAATTGCTCAAAGAGGAGGAAGCTAGACAGCGAGAACAGAGCTTTATATAACGATACGGGGGCAATACCATGCAAAACTGTCACGTCCGTAACGCCAACTAGGCTAAATATGGATGTGACAGTTTTGCACAGAATTGCCCTCAATTGCAACACCCAGAGGAATAAAAATCAATTTGACAAAATAGGGGAATGCCGCGATCGGCAGACTTTGACCTACACACGCAGTAGCCGGCGTCACGAGACTCTAATCATGTATATAATGAGCACTGCATTAATCAGCGTCTCCGTGGCACACATAGAAAAGGCAGCGCTGTGCTATATAGCACTTTAAGAATTGCGTCGCCGGTTCGAATCCGACGGGCGTTTCCGCGGTCTCGCGTTGTTTTACGCGACGCCGCCCTCTGGTCATCGCGTCCCCGATCGCCCGCGACATCTTATGAAGCAAAGAACCTGACTGTTTGTAACTGTTTGCGTCCTGTTTCTTGTGCTTTTTTACTGAGGGCAATCATATTAATCATTGATATCAATTGCAACACCCAGAGGAATAAAAATCAATTTTACAAAATAGGGTAATGCCGCGATCGGCGGACTTTGACCTACACATGCAGTAGCCGGCGTCACAACACTCTAATCATGTATATAATGAGCACTGCACTAATCAGCGTCTCCGTGGCACACATAGAAAAGGTGTTTTTTTTAAACATGCTTTTTTACTGAGGGCAATCATATTAATCATTGATATCAATTGCAACACCCAGAGGAATAAAAATCAATTTTACAAAATAGGGTAATGCCGCGATCGGCGGACTTTGACCTACACATGCAGTAGCCGGCGTCACAACACTCTAATCATGTATATAATGAGCACTGCACTAATCAGCGTCTCCGTGGCACACATAGAAAAGGTGTTTTTTTTAAACATGCTTTTTTACTGAGGGCAATCATATTAATCATTGATATCAATTGCAACACCCAGAGGAATAAAAATCAATTTTACAAAATAGGGTAATGCCGCGATCGGCGGACTTTGACCTACACATGCAGTAGCCGGCGTCACGACACTCTAATCATGTATATAATGAGCACTGCATTAATCAGCGTCTCCGTGGCACACATAGAAAAGGTGTTTTTTTTAAACATGCTTTTTTACTGAGGGCAATCATATTAATCATTGATATCAATTGCAAATAGACAGAAATATTAGTTTTGGGGGGGTCAGATAATGTTTCTGATATTGTGAAACAATATCATTACAGTTACAATACAAGTCAACTCCTATTTTCACTGTAGGAACATTGTGTTAAGGAAAGGAGGGCCAGCAGACAGGAGAGGCACAGGATATAACCGTGAACAGGCCGCAGGGAGACAACAGAATATATAAGAACAATGACTGATTATCAGTTTGTCACATGTTTAGACCTTGTATGTGTTGTACAACACATGTTGCACTTGGCGATCACGGTGGGGATTGATATGGTAGTGGACCATGATGGTCATAGAAAAAGTGGAGCAGTACCCCCCAATTATGGTGGGGTAATTCGCACTCTGCCCTGGACCTCTTCTATTCTGAGACAGGCGATTTTTAAAAGCGCCAATTTGAAGCACCTCTACTAGACAAAGCATATTGAGCAAGCATAGGGTAGGTTAGGCCCATTCAACAGTGAACTGACCACAGAATATTTTACGATTTAAGAAGGCAATATGATTGATCCACCACAATCTAGTTAAGCCGACATGCATTCACTGCCCAACAACGTGATGTTCCTGGGTTTCCAGGATTTCGGGTCAACATAAAAAAAACTAAAAAAATTAAATTAAACTTGCTGATTAATGGGTTCAAGGAACCAGCCTTGTCTCAGCTCAAATTTTATTTTAAGTTCACTTTAAAAGCCAAGGCTACTCAGTTTTTCTCCCCAATCACTCTTATCTTGCCTTATTTCTCCTCATTTCGAATGTTGCCTTTTAGGCTACTTATTTTATTTCACATTAAACATTAGGCCTAGGCCTACAATCTTCTTTGGGGATCAATAAAGTATCTATCTATCTATCTATCTATCTATCTACAACTAGGCTCCATGCATTCATCCTAATATTATATATACACAGTGGCGATTCTAGACATTTTTAACAAGGGTGGCACTAGTGAGGCACTGATTCAATGCATGAGGCAAAACATCCAGATAAACAGAAACAGGCTCAAGATGTGAAATTAGCACAAATACATTAGGGAAACCAGATGCAAACACCATACTCATAAATTGAAGGACAAAAAAACACAAATACCTTACTCTCACATAAAATGTCTTTTTATTTGAATAACATTTAATACAAACATATTCAAGTTAATTATCTAAGTTGTCTGTCACTGGGCTATGCTGTTCTAAAACAAATTCCATCATGGGGACATTAAAATATAATCAATTTTATTATATTACTGTAAATGAAGATATACAAAATATACTCATCCAAGACATTTTCCCCACTCTATGGCCATCTATTTTTGTAGCTGTTACAATAATTTGACCTGCTTTTTTGTCTATTTGTTTATTTTCTCAAGAAACTTGAGGTTGGTATGAAGGAGTGTATTGTGTATGTAAGCAATTTCATCTTCCTGAATCTCAATATTATGATCACAACAAGTCTGGGCAAATTATTAATTAAATTTTCACGTGGGGTAACTTGTTGCAGGGCAACCATAACCGGTTCCATGTCTTCCGATTAGATGATTAATCATCAGTTGAAAACTTGAGGTTGGTATGAAGGAGTGTATTGTGGATGTGTGAACATTGTACACGTTGCACATGGTGCAACTTCTTGCAGGGCAACCACATAACCGGTTCCATGTGTTTGAATTGGATGACTTCCATGTGTTTGAATTGGATGACTAAAGTTCTCAAGAAACTTATCTCCCTGAATCTCAACATTCTGATCACAACAACTCTGGGCAAATTACAAGTCAGCACCAGTGCTGCATTCATTGTTTTGCACTTTTATAATCACATCACCAAAAGTAGGTTATTGGTTTTACCAAAATAATTTGGCGCTATTTTTAAACTACAAACCTATAAAGTATTTTGATACAAAATATGATGCCGATTTTCCAACTAAATAAAATAAAAATGACAACATACTATTTTGTATTTTACATACATGTATCAGACATACTGCCTATCCCTGGCTGTTGGCTGCAGCAACTCAAGCTAGGTAGTACTGATTGTTTTGTGTTTGTTTTGATCCAATTTGACAGCTTTGCTATGTTGCCCATCCAAAATTTCTACCAGCCCACCCAAATATAGTAGCCTAGCCTAGGTTAGAACCAGCCCTGCCCTGCATGGAGACATATTTTACGATAATAATGGAGAAAATGTTAGCAAAACTTTAGGTTTTTGTTAACGGAATCTCCCGACCCTCATTCATCTATTTGCGCAACAGCCCAC
This sequence comes from Alosa sapidissima, assembly GCF_018492685.1. Taxonomy (NCBI): domain Eukaryota; kingdom Metazoa; phylum Chordata; class Actinopteri; order Clupeiformes; family Clupeidae; genus Alosa; species Alosa sapidissima. The sequence continues at coordinate 9,130,732 of NC_055967.1, read as the reverse complement.
ATTCTGCCTTCAATCCAGCGAGACAAGTGAAATAAATGTTTTTTTTTTTAAAAGCCGTCATCGTCATAGGCACGATATTTAGGCTACCTCTGTTAAGCCTACACAAAGTTGCGTATTGAGGAGTATTTCCTGATCGGGGAAACCTTTCGTTCCGCAGTTCAATTGTGCCGCAGGCCAATAAAGGCAAGTGTGTTTGCCACTTACATTTCTGACGTCTGACACTTCACACTGCTGCAAGTGCATCAAGAAAGGTCCCGCCTTACACCATGTTAATGACCAATCGTAGACTAGGATTTGGGGTGGCACCTGGGGTGGCCAATCGAATCTCAAGGGTGGCCTGTGCCACCCGGAGCCACCCCTCTGGCATACATACATATACATAGCCTAAACATTATGATGCTCCGGACCTTTGCTTGAGGAAACGACCTCACTGAAGATTAATTGAATACCCCTGGTGTATACTGTATTTTCTGTATTTTGTTTTTGTTCTTGACAATTGTCAGTGTCTCTTGAGTGATTAGAGCTAAATGTTTTGGGCTAATTTAGATGTAATATTGAGTCATTGTCTTTGATTTACCGGATTGACCCTAAAGCACTCTTTGTTTACAAATCATTTAAAAGACAAATCCGGTATGAATTGATCCATAGCTCTTGTTGGAAATCACTGTGTGCTGTTCATAAGAAAATTCTGAGTTCTGGACAGGGAAGTATAGCCCAGAGCCGTATAGAAGTACTTTTGGTATTCCTGACATAATGCAGGGTAGCCGCGGGGTCTTAAAAGTCTTTAAACGGTCTTAAATGTCATGTTCCTTAATTAAGGTCTGAAAAAGTCTTAAATTCCGTTGCCAAAGTCTTAATTTTTTAAATGAAGGTCTTCAATTTTAATTATACTAGCCTGCAAGCAAGGTGAAATGGGGGGAAAAACTAGCCTGGCGGGCCATCCTATATCATTGAAATGTATAGTCTGGAATCGAGCCATTCACCTCGCTTAATCCAAGGGGCGGACAGAGAATTGTCTTTTAAACTGCCTAGGCATGCAATAGGCCAGCGCTACGACCATATCCGTATCCGGTCGGCAAAACGGCAAATACATCCTTCTTCGAAAGGAATGACTTAAGTGCATTGTGTTGCTCAACTTTCAAATAAAAGCACAAGTCCAACTCCTCCAAAGTTGACGCCAACGCCGATTCAAACAACCGCTCTTCGTTTGCCATAGCCACCTTCCTTGTTGTTCACTGTCGCAGGACTGTCGCCATCCTGTTAAGCCCGCCTTAAGACTCTCTAACAAAATAGAGCGCTGTGATTGGATGACGTCCACGGCGTCAGCCAATAGAAATCCCTATGGTTTGATACTAGACGTACAGGCTGAGCAAATTAATTTGCCGCCACTAGGGTGCGTCTAGATTTCTAGGCTAGGAAAAACAACAACAATGTGAAAATTCAACAGGGGGTTGATTAACGTCAGAGATCGTCTAATTTAGGGTTGCACGGTGCACCGATACTACAAAAGTGTCGCAATAGCTATTAGCAGTTGTCACAATACCTAATTTTATTAGTATCAATACTTTTAAGAATGACCGTGTTCTTGTTTGTGTGCACAAGGCATGCTTCTACAGTGGGCATCGCTTTCAAATGACCACTTCATTCGCGCATTACGCTGCGTGAAGCTTTAGTACCACTTTCAGCCACTGTGCGTCACTCTGCCACTGTACATCGCTCTGCCTGCCGTCCCTTCTGAAGCAGGATCTACCATTAAACATAATTGTTGCCGAGAGTAATCCCAGCCTACGAATTCAATAACAAAATAAATCATGCATAATTAAACATTACCTCGATTTAGGCTACTTGGGTATGGCTTAAGGTTTGACTACACGGTGGTAACGAAAATCGAAATTTGCTGTCTACATTATTGTCAGTGTTGGGGTTAAAGCAACTACGCAAATCAAAACAGTGGTGTTATAATTGAGCCAGTAGAGAAATAACTGTTCAGAATTAATCTGTAGCCTTGGGTAGGCTTCTGCAGAAAACAATGTTGTTGCCGATTTAAAACTATCTGGTGACGTTTTAACAGGCTACGCAATAGAGGCTTAGACAACTATGACCCACGTTTTGGTTTCGTAAATTAATTTGCCCTACTTCTTGACTGCAATTTAGTCATGTCATTTTTATTTTTCTGTACAATAAACAAATACATCTGCTTTATGCCGCAGAATTACATTCATATTTGGCTGACTGCAGACGCGCCACTTCCCTCCCCATATTCCAAGATTAAGATAGTAGCCTATACAAAAAGCACTTCATACTATCATAAAAAAAATAGGTTAAAACGAATAGCTATTTGCAATTTGACAAAACACTGGTCCTCATTTTGCGAATGCGAGGACGATATGAGCCTGTTGCATTTAGTTAGATGTCCGAGTCACGCATAATGTTTGAAAACCACTGGCTCGTAATCACAATAATTTAACACACGACAGTTGGATAGCCTACTTCATCATGTCCCCATGCCTACATTTTTGTGAGTAGCATAGAGATTGTTAAAAACAATAAAGTATGGCTCTCCGTTTGGGACATCGAAAACTTATATTTTTAATAGACTACCGTCGAAGATGCTGACTTGCAAAAGCCTCGGGATAACACGTTATCTCCACTATCATCAGTCATGCCCCTTGTTTAAAGTGGCCTACCTGGTATCATTACAAACATTATTCTGTGTCCTAAAACTGGCATATTTTATGGCATTGTGTCATGTAAGTTCGTTGCAAAATCTAGAGAAATGTGTGAGGTGGTCAGCGGGGGACAATTGAGACACACATTGGATTGTGTTATTACTTGAACATTCCACACTATCCACAGCTGTGGTAGGCCTATCAGGGGCAGGAGGATTACTGTCAGCGCAGGCTTTATACAAAATTCTTCAACAGAAGGCCTCGAATGTTGTCTTGTTTGTGGAGCGCTTTGCTTCGCTTCTGTAATCTCGACTTCATTGAAAATGAGGGCTTCCCTCAATGACCCTCCGAGAATAAATAAAGGTTGAATGAATGAATGAATGCAGGCTTGCCCAAAATAAAGGCATGTGGTTTGCGCAGCCTACAGTAAATAACAGACCCGCCAGAATGTGCGTTATGATGCTTTTTTACGAGCAAGATGTTTTTGGTACCCTACGCACACTGCATGTTCTTAAATAACAATGATCATCAGTAATATTCGACCATTAATTTGGGTAAATGGGCAAGCGTGACCACCTTGATTGGCTGATTGGCTGATGATTGTAACGCGGGCATGATTCCAAACACCTCCCTTACGATGATGAGTGACAGGTGACAGGTCTCAGAATGCGTGCGCTACACAAGGACGGAAGATGATGAATAACTGGGGCCGTAGGCTATTCACAAAGACTTTTATCTTACTACTAGGAGTAGGCTACTCCTAAATCGCACTTAAAGATTTTAGCTTGCGTTTTCTCTTAAAAGTTATTCACAAAGCCTTTCAGACAACTCCTAAACTAGGAGTGAGTCTTCGTGGCTATGGATGACGTCATTACTCATGCACGAGCTTGACTGAAGTGACCACCTTGATTGGCTGACGATTGTAACGCGGGAATTCCAAACACCTCTCTTCCGATGATGACTGACAGGTGACAGGTCAGAGAATGCGTGCGCTACACAAGTAGTGCGAAGGACGGAAGATGATTAATAACTGAATAAAAAGGCCTAGCCTAAATGAATAAAGAGTAAGGCAAAACAAATAGCCTAGTAGCCTAATGAAACATAGGCCTATGGATTGATGCAGTAGCCTACCTTTGCAACATTATTAAATTAATCTGTCACCATATCCCTAGGCTACGTTTGCAAAGAGGAGAACATTTTAATTTGATTCACAATGAAACGTTACATTTCATTTACATGTTAACAATGAGTAGTTTTGGTTGTTGTTGGTGGCATTATTGCATCCCTTTTATGAATGCAAAATTGTTCCCTCGCGATTGGAAGCTCCTGTTGCGCATAGGCTACGCATTTCAAAACATCGCAACGTAAAATGCCACAAAAAAGCTGTTTATGAATAGGTCTTAGTGAGTTAGGAGTCCTCTCGACTTAAGCTGTCCCAGACTTAGGTGCTACTTTTAGGTCTAAAATGCTTCGTGAATTACTTTTTGTGAAAAAATTAGGAGTCCTAAAGTTAGGAGTGACACGCCATCATTTTTAGGAGTTGCTCCTAAATTCGCCAGTTAGGAGCTACTTTTAGCCTTAAAATTCTTTGTGAATACGGCCCCTGAATAAAAAGGCCTAACCTAAATGAATCAAGGCAAAACAAATAGCCTAGTAGCCTAATGAAACATACGGATTGATTTAGTATCTTTGTAACATTATTAAATTATTCTGTTACTATGCCGTTTGCAAAAGAGAACATTTTAATTTGATTCACAATAATGTTACATTTAATTTACATGTTGACAAAGATTAGCCTAGTTTTGGTTGTTGTTGGCGGCGTTATTGCATGTTAGTTATGCCTACAATGCAAAATTGCTTCCTCGCGATTGGAAGCTCCTGTAGCTGCATAGGATTTCAAAACACGGCAAAATTCCGCAGGTTTGTGATATAGGTCTGTAAGTAAGGAGTCCTCTTGACTTCTTTTAAGCTGTCAGAGGTGGGAAGGTGTGATTTTTTGGGGGCAGGGCCGGATTAACTGGGCACAAATGTCTGATGGCCCCCCTTCCCCCCAGCCAACGTGAATCGGGTGGTTAGTTAGGCCTATCGTGAAGATTTTTCCTGCCATCTAAGGCACGAGCGCATCTGTGAGGCCAAGCCTCACCAAGTAGCTCGTTTGTTTACAACTAACATTCCATTTAATTAAACTGCTTTATAGGCTATGCCGAAATAGTTTTCAACATTTTGAATATTAGTGTCGGGTGAATTGAAATGTTCTCAAAGTAGCCTTATGGCTGAAAGCTGCTTGGGATCCCCCCCGTCAAGCAACATAACCATACAAACGCGCTTCCTGCACTCATTGTTTCAAAAGGAGTAATTTTGGCTTTGTCAGAACTGAAGAGCTGTGGATGGCACGGCACGGTATGCCCAATGAAAATAAATTATTCACGGGAAAGATTGATTTAGTTATCACAAAGTGTGTGGCTGTGGCGCGGGTGGAAGACAGCGACAATTGGCAGGGGATGGTCATGTCTTACACATATATACACAGTGGCGATTCTAGACATTTTTAACAAGGGTGGCACTAGTGAGGCACTGATTCAATGCATGAGGCAAAACATCCAGATAAACAGAAACAGGCTCAAGATGTGAAATTAGCACAAATACATTAGGGAAACCAGATGCAAACACCATACTCATAAATTGAAGGACAAAAAAACACAAATACCTTACTCTCACATAAAATGTCTTTTTATTTGAATAAAATTTAATACAAACATATTCAAGTTAATTATCTAAGTTGTCTGTCACTGGGCTATGCTGTTCTAAAACAAATTCCATCATGGGGACATTAAAATATAATCAATTTTATTATATTACTGTAAATGAAGATATACAAAATATACTCATCCAAGACATTTTCCCCACTCTATGGCCATCTATTTTTGTAGCTGTTACAATAATTTGACCTGCTTTTTTGTCTATTTGTTTATTTTCTCAAGAAACTTGAGGTTGGTATGAAGGAGTGTATTGTGTATGTAAGCAATTTCATCTTCCTGAATCTCAATATTATGATCACAACAAGTCTGGGCAAATTATTAATTAAATTTTCACGTGGGGTAACTTGTTGCAGGGCAACCATAACCGGTTCCATGTCTTCCGATTAGATGATTAATCATCAGTTGAAAACTTGAGGTTGGTATGAAGGAGTGTATTGTGGATGTGTGAACATTGTACACGTTACACATGGTGCAACTTCTTGCAGGGCAACCACATAACCGGTTCCATGTGTTTGAATTGGATGACTTCCATGTGTTTGAATTGGATGACTAAAGTTCTCAAGAAACTTATCTCCCTGAATCTCAATATTCTGATCACAACAACTCTGGGCAAATTACAAGTCAGCACCAGTGCTGCATTCATTGTTTTGCACTTTTATAATCACATCACCAAAAGTAGGTTATTGGTTTTACCAAAATAATTTGGCGCTATTTTTAAACTACAAACCTATAAAGTATTTTGATACAAAATATGATGCCGATTTTCCAACTAAATAAAATAAAAATGACAACATACTATTTTGTATTTTACATACATGTATCAGACATACTGCCTATCCCTGGCTGTTGGCTGCAGCAACTCAAGCTAGGTAGTACTGATTGTTTTGTGTTTGTTTTGATCCAATTTGACAGCTTTGCTATGTTGCCCATCCAAAATTTCTACCAGCCCACCCAAATATAGTAGCCTAGGTTAGAACCAGCCCTGCCCTGCATGGAGACATATTTTACGATAATAATGGAGAAAATGTTAGCAAAACTTTAGGTTTTTGTTAACGGAATCTCCCGACCCTCATTCATCTATTTGCGCAACAGCCCACATTCTGCCTTCAATCCAGCGAGACAAGTGAAATAAATGTTTTTTTTTTTAAAAGCCGTCATCGTCATAGGCACGATATTTAGGCTACCTCTGTTAAGCCTACACAAAGTTGCGTATTGAGGAGTATTTCCTGATTGGGGAAACCTTTCGTTCCGCAGTTCAATTGTGCCGCAGGCCAATAAAGGCAAGTGTGTTTGCCACTTACATTTCTGACGTCTGACACTTCACACTGCTGCAAGTGCATCAAGAAAGGTCCCGCCTTACACCATGTTAATGACCAATCGTAGACTAGGATTTGGGGTGGCACCTGGGGTGGCCAATCGAATCTCAAGGGTGGCCTGTGCCACCCGGAGCCACCCCTCTGGCATACATACATATACATAGCCTAAACATTATGATGCTCCGGACCTTTGCTTGAGGAAATTTTCCGTAACGACCTCACTGAAGATTAATTGAATACCCCTGGTGTATACTGTATTTTCTGTATTTTGTTTTTGTTCTTGACAATTGTCAGTGTCTCTTGAGTGATTAGAGCTAAATGTTTTGGGCTAATTTAGATGTAATATTGAGTCATTGTCTTTGATTTACCGGATTGACCCTAAAGCACTCTTTGTTTACAAATCATTTAAAGGACAAATCCGGTATGAATTGATCCATAGCTCTTGTTGGAAATCACTGTGTGCTGTTCATAAGAAAATTCTGAGTTCTGGACAGGGAAGTATAGCCCAGAGCCGTATAGAAGTACTTTTGGTATTCCTGACATAATGCAGGGTAGCCGCGGGGTCTTAAAAGTCTTTAAACGGTCTTAAATGTCATGTTCCTTAATTAAGGTCTGAAAAAGTCTTAAATTCCGTTGCCAAAGTCTTAATTTTTTAAATGAAGGTCTTCAATTTTAATTATACTAGCCTGCAAGCAAGGTGAAATGGGGGGAAAAACTAGCCTGGCGGGCCATCCTATATCATTGAAATGTATAGTCTGGAATCGAGCCATTCACCTCGCTTAATCCAAGGGGCGGACAGAGAATTGTCTTTTAAACTGCCTAGGCATGCAATAGGCCAGCGCTACGACCATATCCGTATCCGGTCGGCAAAACGGCAAATACATCCTTCTTCGAAAGGAATGACTTAAGTGCATTGTGTTGCTCAACTTTCAAATAAAAGCACAAGTCCAACTCCTCCAAAGTTGACGCCAACGCCGATTCAAACAACCGCTCTTCGTTTGCCATAGCCACCTTCCTTGTTGTTCACTGTCGCAGGACTGTCGCCATCCTGTTAAGCCCGCCTTAAGACTCTCTAACAAAATAGAGCGCTGTGATTGGATGACGTCCACGGCGTCAGCCAATAGAAATCCCTATGGTTTGATACTAGACGTACAGGCTGAGCAAATTAATTTGCCGCCACTAGGGTGCGTCTAGATTTCTAGGCTAGGAAAAACAACAACAATGTGAAAATTCAACAGGGGGTTGATTAACGTCAGAGATCGTCTAATTTAGGGTTGCACGGTGCACCGATACTACAAAAGTGTCGCAATAGCTATTAGCAGTTGTCACAATACCTAATTTTATTAGTATCAATACTTTTAAGAATGACCGTGTTCTTGTTTGTGTGCACAAGGCATGCTTCTACAGTGGGCATCGCTTTCAAATGACCACTTCATTCGCGCATTACGCTGCGTGAAGCTTTAGTACCACTTTCAGCCACTGTGCGTCGCTCTGCCACTGTACATCGCTCTGCCTGCCGTCCCTTCTGAAGCAGGATCTACCATTAAACATAATTGTTGCCGAGAGTAATCCCAGCCTACGAATTCAATAACAAAATAAATCATGCATAATTAAACATTACCTCGATTTAGGCTACTTGGGTATGGCTTAAGGTTTGACTACACGGTGGTAACGAAAATCGAAATTTGCTGTCTACATTATTGTCAGTGTTGGGGTTAAAGCAACTACGCAAATCAAAACAGTGGTGTTATAATTGAGCCAGTAGAGAAATAACTGTTCAGAATTAATCTGTAGCCTTGGGTAGGCTTCTGCAGAAAACAATGTTGTTGCCGATTTAAAACTATCTGGTGACGTTTTAACAGGCTACGCAATAGAGGCTTAGACAACTATGACCCACGTTTTGGTTTCGTAAATTAATTTGCCCTACTTCTTGACTGCAATTTAGTCATGTCATTTTTATTTTTCTGTACAATAAACAAATACATCTGCTTTATGCCGCAGAATTACATTCATATTTGGCTGACTGCAGACGCGCCACTTCCCTCCCCATATTCCAAGATTAAGATAGTAGCCTATACAAAAAGCACTTCATACTATCATAAAAAAAATAGGTTAAAACGAATAGCTATTTGCAATTTGACAAAACACTGGTCCTCATTTTGCGAATGCGAGGACGATATGAGCCTGTTGCATTTAGTTAGATGTCCGAGTCACGCATAATGTTTGAAAACCACTGGCTCGTAATCACAATAATTTAACACACGACAGTTGGATAGCCTACTTCATCATGTCCCCATGCCTACATTTTTGTGAGTAGCATAGAGATTGTTAAAAACAATAAAGTATGGCTCTCCGTTTGGGACATCGAAAACTTATATTTTTAATAGACTACCGTCGAAGATGCTGACTTGCAAAAGCCTCGGGATAACACGTTATCTCCACTATCATCAGTCATGCCCCTTGTTTAAAGTGGCCTACCTGGTATCATTACAAACATTATTCTGTGTCCTAAAACTGGCATATTTTATGGCATTGTGTCATGTAAGTTCGTTGCAAAATCTAGAGAAATGTGTGAGGTGGTCAGCGGGGGACAATTGAGACACACATTGGATTGTGTTATTACTTGAACATTCCACACTATCCACAGCTGTGGTAGGCCTATCAGGGGCAGGAGGATTACTGTCAGCGCAGGCTTTATACAAAATTCTTCAACAGAAGGCCTCGAATGTTGTCTTGTTTGTGGAGCGCTTTGCTTCGCTTCTGTAATCTCGACTTCATTGAAAATGAGGGCTTCCCTCAATGACCCTCCGAGAATAAATAAAGGTTGAATGAATGAATGAATGCAGGCTTGCCCAAAATAAAGGCATGTGGTTTGCGCAGCCTACAGTAAATAACAGACCCGCCAGAATGTGCGTTATGATGCTTTTTTACGAGCAAGATGTTTTTGGTACCCTACGCACACTGCATGTTCTTAAATAACAATGATCATCAGTAATATTCGACCATTAATTTGGGTAAATGGGCAAGCGTGACCACCTTGATTGGCTGATTGGCTGATGATTGTAACGCGGGCATGATTCCAAACACCTCCCTTACGATGATGAGTGACAGGTGACAGGTCTCAGAATGCGTGCGCTACACAAGGACGGAAGATGATGAATAACTGGGGCCGTAGGCTATTCACAAAGACTTTTATCTTACTACTAGGAGTAGGCTACTCCTAAATCGCACTTAAAGATTTTAGCTTGCGTTTTCTCTTAAAAGTTATTCACAAAGCCTTTCAGACAACTCCTAAACTAGGAGTGAGTCTTCGTGGCTATGGATGACGTCATTACTCATGCACGAGCTTGACTGAAGTGACCACCTTGATTGGCTGACGATTGTAACGCGGGAATTCCAAACACCTCTCTTCCGATGATGACTGACAGGTGACAGGTCAGAGAATGCGTGCGCTACACAAGTAGTGCGAAGGACGGAAGATGATTAATAACTGAATAAAAAGGCCTAGCCTAAATGAATAAAGAGTAAGGCAAAACAAATAGCCTAGTAGCCTAATGAAACATAGGCCTATGGATTGATGCAGTAGCCTACCTTTGCAACATTATTAAATTAATCTGTCACCATATCCCTAGGCTACGTTTGCAAAGAGGAGAACATTTTAATTTGATTCACAATGAAACGTTACATTTCATTTACATGTTAACAATGAGTAGTTTTGGTTGTTGTTGGTGGCATTATTGCATCCCTTTTATGAATGCAAAATTGTTCCCTCGCGATTGGAAGCTCCTGTTGCGCATAGGCTACGCATTTCAAAACATCGCAACGTAAAATGCCACAAAAAAGCTGTTTATGAATAGGTCTTAGTGAGTTAGGAGTCCTCTCGACTTAAGCTGTCCCAGACTTAGGTGCTACTTTTAGGTCTAAAATGCTTCGTGAATTACTTTTTGTGAAAAAATTAGGAGTCCTAAAGTTAGGAGTGACACGCCATCATTTTTAGGAGTTGCTCCTAAATTCGCCAGTTAGGAGCTACTTTTAGCCTTAAAATTCTTTGTGAATACGGCCCCTGAATAAAAAGGCCTAACCTAAATGAATCAAGGCAAAACAAATAGCCTAGTAGCCTAATGAAACATACGGATTGATTTAGTATCTTTGTAACATTATTAAATTATTCTGTTACTATGCCGTTTGCAAAAGAGAACATTTTAATTTGATTCACAATAATGTTACATTTAATTTACATGTTGACAAAGATTAGCCTAGTTTTGGTTGTTGTTGGCGGCGTTATTGCATGTTAGTTATGCCTACAATGCAAAATTGCTTCCTCGCGATTGGAAGCTCCTGTAGCTGCATAGGATTTCAAAACACGGCAAAATTCCGCAGGTTTGTGATATAGGTCTGTAAGTAAGGAGTCCTCTTGACTTCTTTTAAGCTGTCAGAGGTGGGAAGGTGTGATTTTTTGGGGGCAGGGCCGGATTAACTGGGCACAAATGTCTGATGGCCCCCCTTCCCCCCAGCCAACGTGAATCGGGTGGTTAGTTAGGCCTATCGTGAAGATTTTTCCTGCCATCTAAGGCACGAGCGCATCTGTGAGGCCAAGCCTCACCAAGTAGCTCGTTTGTTTACAACTAACATTCCATTTAATTAAACTGCTTTATAGGCTATGCCGAAATAGTTTTCAACATTTTGAATATTAGTGTCGGGTGAATTGAAATGTTCTCAAAGTAGCCTTATGGCTGAAAGCTGCTTGGGATCCCCCCCGTCAAGCAACATAACCATACAAACGCGCTTCCTGCACTCATTGTTTCAAAAGGAGTAATTTTGGCTTTGTCAGAACTGAAGAGCTGTGGATGGCACGGCACGGTATGCCCAATGAAAATAAATTATTCACGGGAAAGATTGATTTAGTTATCACAAAGTGTGTGGCTGTGGCGCGGGTGGAAGACAGCGACAATTGGCAGGGGATGGTCATGTCTTACACATATATACACAGTGGCGATTCTAGACATTTTTAACAAGGGTGGCACTAGTGAGGCACTGATTCAATGCATGAGGCAAAACATCCAGATAAACAGAAACAGGCTCAAGATGTGAAATTAGCACAAATACATTAGGGAAACCAGATGCAAACACCATACTCATAAATTGAAGGACAAAAAAACACAAATACCTTACTCTCACATAAAATGTCTTTTTATTTGAATAAAATTTAATACAAACATATTCAAGTTAATTATCTAAGTTGTCTGTCACTGGGCTATGCTGTTCTAAAACAAATTCCATCATGGGGACATTAAAATATAATCAATTTTATTATATTACTGTAAATGAAGATATACAAAATATACTCATCCAAGACATTTTCCCCACTCTATGGCCATCTATTTTTGTAGCTGTTACAATAATTTGACCTGCTTTTTTGTCTATTTGTTTATTTTCTCAAGAAACTTGAGGTTGGTATGAAGGAGTGTATTGTGTATGTAAGCAATTTCATCTTCCTGAATCTCAATATTATGATCACAACAAGTCTGGGCAAATTATTAATTAAATTTTCACGTGGGGTAACTTGTTGCAGGGCAACCATAACCGGTTCTATGTCTTCCGATTAGATGATTAATCATCAGTTGAAAACTTGAGGTTGGTATGAAGGAGTGTATTGTGGATGTGTGAACATTGTACACGTTGCACATGGTGCAACTTCTTGCAGGGCAACCACATAACCGGTTCCATGTGTTTGAATTGGATGACTTCCATGTGTTTGAATTGGATGACTAAAGTTCTCAAGAAACTTATCTCCCTGAATCTCAATATTCTGATCACAACAACTCTGGGCAAATTACAAGTCAGCACCAGTGCTGCATTCATTGTTTTGCACTTTTATAATCACATCACCAAAAGTAGGTTATTGGTTTTACCAAAATAATTTGGCGCTATTTTTAAACTACAAACCTATAAAGTATTTTGATACAAAATATGATGCCGATTTTCCAACTAAATAAAATAAAAATGACAACATACTATTTTGTATTTTACATACATGTATCAGACATACTGCCTATCCCTGGCTGTTGGCTGCAGCAACTCAAGCTAGGTAGTACTGATTGTTTTGTGTTTGTTTTGATCCAATTTGACAGCTTTGCTATGTTGCCCATCCAAAATTTCTACCAGCCCACCCAAATATAGTAGCCTAGGTTAGAACCAGCCCTGCCCTGCATGGAGACATATTTTACGATAATAATGGAGAAAATGTTAGCAAAACTTTAGGTTTTTGTTAACGGAATCTCCCGACCCTCATTCATCTATTTGCGCAACAGCCCACATTCTGCCTTCAATCCAGCGAGACAAGTGAAATAAATGTTTTTTTTTTTAAAAGCCGTCATCGTCATAGGCACGATATTTAGGCTACCTCTGTTAAGCCTACACAAAGTTGCGTATTGAGGAGTATTTCCTGATTGGGGAAACCTTTCGTTCCGCAGTTCAATTGTGCCGCAGGCCAATAAAGGCAAGTGTGTTTGCCACTTACATTTCTGACGTCTGACACTTCACACTGCTGCAAGTGCATCAAGAAAGGTCCCGCCTTACACCATGTTAATGACCAATCGTAGACTAGGATTTGGGGTGGCACCTGGGGTGGCCAATCGAATCTCAAGGGTGGCCTGTGCCACCCGGAGCCACCCCTCTGGCATACATACATATACATAGCCTAAACATTATGATGCTCCGGACCTTTGCTTGAGGAAATTTTCCGTAACGACCTCACTGAAGATTAATTGAATACCCCTGGTGTATACTGTATTTTCTGTATTTTGTTTTTGTTCTTGACAATTGTCAGTGTCTCTTGAGTGATTAGAGCTAAATGTTTTGGGCTAATTTAGATGTAATATTGAGTCATTGTCTTTGATTTACCGGATTGACCCTAAAGCACTCTTTGTTTACAAATCATTTAAAGGACAAATCCGGTATGAATTGATCCATAGCTCTTGTTGGAAATCACTGTGTGCTGTTCATAAGAAAATTCTGAGTTCTGGACAGGGAAGTATAGCCCAGAGCCGTATAGAAGTACTTTTGGTATTCCTGACATAATGCAGGGTAGCCGCGGGGTCTTAAAAGTCTTTAAACGGTCTTAAATGTCATGTTCCTTAATTAAGGTCTGAAAAAGTCTTAAATTCCGTTGCCAAAGTCTTAATTTTTTAAATGAAGGTCTTCAATTTTAATTATACTAGCCTGCAAGCAAGGTGAAATGGGGGGAAAAACTAGCCTGGCGGGCCATCCTATATCATTGAAATGTATAGTCTGGAATCGAGCCATTCACCTCGCTTAATCCAAGGGGCGGACAGAGAATTGTCTTTTAAACTGCCTAGGCATGCAATAGGCCAGCGCTACGACCATATCCGTATCCGGTCGGCAAAACGGCAAATACATCCTTCTTCGAAAGGAATGACTTAAGTGCATTGTGTTGCTCAACTTTCAAATAAAAGCACAAGTCCAACTCCTCCAAAGTTGACGCCAACGCCGATTCAAACAACCGCTCTTCGTTTGCCATAGCCACCTTCCTTGTTGTTCACTGTCGCAGGACTGTCGCCATCCTGTTAAGCCCGCCTTAAGACTCTCTAACAAAATAGAGCGCTGTGATTGGATGACGTCCACGGCGTCAGCCAATAGAAATCCCTATGGTTTGATACTAGACGTACAGGCTGAGCAAATTAATTTGCCGCCACTAGGGTGCGTCTAGATTTCTAGGCTAGGAAAAACAACAACAATGTGAAAATTCAACAGGGGGTTGATTAACGTCAGAGATCGTCTAATTTAGGGTTGCACGGTGCACCGATACTACAAAAGTGTCGCAATAGCTATTAGCAGTTGTCACAATACCTAATTTTATTAGTATCAATACTTTTAAGAATGACCGTGTTCTTGTTTGTGTGCACAAGGCATGCTTCTACAGTGGGCATCGCTTTCAAATGACCACTTCATTCGCGCATTACGCTGCGTGAAGCTTTAGTACCACTTTCAGCCACTGTGCGTCGCTCTGCCACTGTACATCGCTCTGCCTGCCGTCCCTTCTGAAGCAGGATCTACCATTAAACATAATTGTTGCCGAGAGTAATCCCAGCCTACGAATTCAATAACAAAATAAATCATGCATAATTAAACATTACCTCGATTTAGGCTACTTGGGTATGGCTTAAGGTTTGACTACACGGTGGTAACGAAAATCGAAATTTGCTGTCTACATTATTGTCAGTGTTGGGGTTAAAGCAACTACGCAAATCAAAACAGTGGTGTTATAATTGAGCCAGTAGAGAAATAACTGTTCAGAATTAATCTGTAGCCTTGGGTAGGCTTCTGCAGAAAACAATGTTGTTGCCGATTTAAAACTATCTGGTGACGTTTTAACAGGCTACGCAATAGAGGCTTAGACAACTATGACCCACGTTTTGGTTTCGTAAATTAATTTGCCCTACTTCTTGACTGCAATTTAGTCATGTCATTTTTATTTTTCTGTACAATAAACAAATACATCTGCTTTATGCCGCAGAATTACATTCATATTTGGCTGACTGCAGACGCGCCACTTCCCTCCCCATATTCCAAGATTAAGATAGTAGCCTATACAAAAAGCACTTCATACTATCATAAAAAAAATAGGTTAAAACGAATAGCTATTTGCAATTTGACAAAACACTGGTCCTCATTTTGCGAATGCGAGGACGATATGAGCCTGTTGCATTTAGTTAGATGTCCGAGTCACGCATAATGTTTGAAAACCACTGGCTCGTAATCACAATAATTTAACACACGACAGTTGGATAGCCTACTTCATCATGTCCCCATGCCTACATTTTTGTGAGTAGCATAGAGATTGTTAAAAACAATAAAGTATGGCTCTCCGTTTGGGACATCGAAAACTTATATTTTTAATAGACTACCGTCGAAGATGCTGACTTGCAAAAGCCTCGGGATAACACGTTATCTCCACTATCATCAGTCATGCCCCTTGTTTAAAGTGGCCTACCTGGTATCATTACAAACATTATTCTGTGTCCTAAAACTGGCATATTTTATGGCATTGTGTCATGTAAGTTCGTTGCAAAATCTAGAGAAATGTGTGAGGTGGTCAGCGGGGGACAATTGAGACACACATTGGATTGTGTTATTACTTGAACATTCCACACTATCCACAGCTGTGGTAGGCCTATCAGGGGCAGGAGGATTACTGTCAGCGCAGGCTTTATACAAAATTCTTCAACAGAAGGCCTCGAATGTTGTCTTGTTTGTGGAGCGCTTTGCTTCGCTTCTGTAATCTCGACTTCATTGAAAATGAGGGCTTCCCTCAATGACCCTCCGAGAATAAATAAAGGTTGAATGAATGAATGAATGCAGGCTTGCCCAAAATAAAGGCATGTGGTTTGCGCAGCCTACAGTAAATAACAGACCCGCCAGAATGTGCGTTATGATGCTTTTTTACGAGCAAGATGTTTTTGGTACCCTACGCACACTGCATGTTCTTAAATAACAATGATCATCAGTAATATTCGACCATTAATTTGGGTAAATGGGCAAGCGTGACCACCTTGATTGGCTGATTGGCTGATGATTGTAACGCGGGCATGATTCCAAACACCTCCCTTACGATGATGAGTGACAGGTGACAGGTCTCAGAATGCGTGCGCTACACAAGGACGGAAGATGATGAATAACTGGGGCCGTAGGCTATTCACAAAGACTTTTATCTTACTACTAGGAGTAGGCTACTCCTAAATCGCACTTAAAGATTTTAGCTTGCGTTTTCTCTTAAAAGTTATTCACAAAGCCTTTCAGACAACTCCTAAACTAGGAGTGAGTCTTCGTGGCTATGGATGACGTCATTACTCATGCACGAGCTTGACTGAAGTGACCACCTTGATTGGCTGACGATTGTAACGCGGGAATTCCAAACACCTCTCTTCCGATGATGACTGACAGGTGACAGGTCAGAGAATGCGTGCGCTACACAAGTAGTGCGAAGGACGGAAGATGATTAATAACTGAATAAAAAGGCCTAGCCTAAATGAATAAAGAGTAAGGCAAAACAAATAGCCTAGTAGCCTAATGAAACATAGGCCTATGGATTGATGCAGTAGCCTACCTTTGCAACATTATTAAATTAATCTGTCACCATATCCCTAGGCTACGTTTGCAAAGAGGAGAACATTTTAATTTGATTCACAATGAAACGTTACATTTCATTTACATGTTAACAATGAGTAGTTTTGGTTGTTGTTGGTGGCATTATTGCATCCCTTTTATGAATGCAAAATTGTTCCCTCGCGATTGGAAGCTCCTGTTGCGCATAGGCTACGCATTTCAAAACATCGCAACGTAAAATGCCACAAAAAAGCTGTTTATGAATAGGTCTTAGTGAGTTAGGAGTCCTCTCGACTTAAGCTGTCCCAGACTTAGGTGCTACTTTTAGGTCTAAAATGCTTCGTGAATTACTTTTTGTGAAAAAATTAGGAGTCCTAAAGTTAGGAGTGACACGCCATCATTTTTAGGAGTTGCTCCTAAATTCGCCAGTTAGGAGCTACTTTTAGCCTTAAAATTCTTTGTGAATACGGCCCCTGAATAAAAAGGCCTAACCTAAATGAATCAAGGCAAAACAAATAGCCTAGTAGCCTAATGAAACATACGGATTGATTTAGTATCTTTGTAACATTATTAAATTATTCTGTTACTATGCCGTTTGCAAAAGAGAACATTTTAATTTGATTCACAATAATGTTACATTTAATTTACATGTTGACAAAGATTAGCCTAGTTTTGGTTGTTGTTGGCGGCGTTATTGCATGTTAGTTATGCCTACAATGCAAAATTGCTTCCTCGCGATTGGAAGCTCCTGTAGCTGCATAGGATTTCAAAACACGGCAAAATTCCGCAGGTTTGTGATATAGGTCTGTAAGTAAGGAGTCCTCTTGACTTCTTTTAAGCTGTCAGAGGTGGGAAGGTGTGATTTTTTGGGGGCAGGGCCGGATTAACTGGGCACAAATGTCTGATGGCCCCCCTTCCCCCCAGCCAACGTGAATCGGGTGGTTAGTTAGGCCTATCGTGAAGATTTTTCCTGCCATCTAAGGCACGAGCGCATCTGTGAGGCCAAGCCTCACCAAGTAGCTCGTTTGTTTACAACTAACATTCCATTTAATTAAACTGCTTTATAGGCTATGCCGAAATAGTTTTCAACATTTTGAATATTAGTGTCGGGTGAATTGAAATGTTCTCAAAGTAGCCTTATGGCTGAAAGCTGCTTGGGATCCCCCCCGTCAAGCAACATAACCATACAAACGCGCTTCCTGCACTCATTGTTTCAAAAGGAGTAATTTTGGCTTTGTCAGAACTGAAGAGCTGTGGATGGCACGGCACGGTATGCCCAATGAAAATAAATTATTCACGGGAAAGATTGATTTAGTTATCACAAAGTGTGTGGCTGTGGCGCGGGTGGAAGACAGCGACAATTGGCAGGGGATGGTCATGTCTTACACATATATACACAGTGGCGATTCTAGACATTTTTAACAAGGGTGGCACTAGTGAGGCACTGATTCAATGCATGAGGCAAAACATCCAGATAAACAGAAACAGGCTCAAGATGTGAAATTAGCACAAATACATTAGGGAAACCAGATGCAAACACCATACTCAAACTCAGGACAAAAAAACACAAATACCTTACTCTCACATAAAATGTCTTTTTATTTGAATAAAATTTAATACAAACATATTCAAGTTAATTATCTAAGTTGTCTGTCACTGGGCTATGCTGTTCTAAAACAAATTCCATCATGGGGACATTAAAATATAATCAATTTTATTATATTACTGTAAATGAAGATATACAAAATATACTCATCCAAGACATTTTCCCCACTCTATGGCCATCTATTTTTGTAGCTGTTACAATAATTTGACCTGCTTTTTTGTCTATTTGTTTATTTTCTCAAGAAACTTGAGGTTGGTATGAAGGAGTGTATTGTGTATGTAAGCAATTTCATCTTCCTGAATCTCAATATTATGATCACAACAAGTCTGGGCAAATTATTAATTAAATTTTCACGTGGGGTAACTTGTTGCAGGGCAACCATAACCGGTTCCATGTCTTCCGATTAGATGATTAATCATCAGTTGAAAACTTGAGGTTGGTATGAAGGAGTGTATTGTGGATGTGTGAACATTGTACACGTTGCACATGGTGCAACTTCTTGCAGGGCAACCACATAACCGGTTCCATGTGTTTGAATTGGATGACTTCCATGTGTTTGA
Organism: Alosa sapidissima; assembly: GCF_018492685.1. Lineage (NCBI taxonomy): Eukaryota > Metazoa > Chordata > Actinopteri > Clupeiformes > Clupeidae > Alosa > Alosa sapidissima. The sequence goes on along the minus strand of NC_055967.1, from coordinate 9,111,697 downwards.
ATTGGATGACTAAAGTTCTCAAGAAACTTATCTCCCTGAATCTCAACATTCTGATCACAACAACTCTGGGCAAATTACAAGTCAGCACCAGTGCTGCATTCATTGTTTTGCACTTTTATAATCACATCACCAAAAGTAGGTTATTGGTTTTACCAAAATAATTTGGCGCTATTTTTAAACTACAAACCTATAAAGTATTTTGATACAAAATATGATGCCGATTTTCCAACTAAATAAAATAAAAATGACAACATACTATTTTGTATTTTACATACATGTATCAGACATACTGCCTATCCCTGGCTGTTGGCTGCAGCAACTCAAGCTAGGTAGTACTGATTGTTTTGTGTTTGTTTTGATCCAATTTGACAGCTTTGCTATGTTGCCCATCCAAAATTTCTACCAGCCCACCCAAATATAGTAGCCTAGGTTAGAACCAGCCCTGCCCTGCATGGAGACATATTTTACGATAATAATGGAGAAAATGTTAGCAAAACTTTAGGTTTTTGTTAACGGAATCTCCCGACCCTCATTCATCTATTTGCGCAACAGCCCACATTCTGCCTTCAATCCAGCGAGACAAGTGAAATAAATGTTTTTTTTTTTTAAAGCCGTCATCGTCATAGGCACGATATTTAGGCTACCTCTGTTAAGCCTACACAAAGTTGCGTATTGAGGAGTATTTCCTGATTGGGGAAACCTTTCGTTCCGCAGTTCAATTGTGCCGCAGGCCAATAAAGGCAAGTGTGTTTGCCACTTACATTTCTGACGTCTGACACTTCACACTGCTGCAAGTGCATCAAGAAAGGTCCCGCCTTACACCATGTTAATGACCAATCGTAGACTAGGATTTGGGGTGGCACCTGGGGTGGCCAATCGAATCTCAAGGGTGGCCTGTGCCACCCGGAGCCACCCCTCTGGCATACATACATATACATAGCCTAAACATTATGATGCTCCGGACCTTTGCTTGAGGAAATTTTCCGTAACGACCTCACTGAAGATTAATTGAATACCCCTGGTGTATACTGTATTTTCTGTATTTTGTTTTTGTTCTTGACAATTGTCAGTGTCTCTTGAGTGATTAGAGCTAAATGTTTTGGGCTAATTTAGATGTAATATTGAGTCATTGTCTTTGATTTACCGGATTGACCCTAAAGCACTCTTTGTTTACAAATCATTTAAAGGACAAATCCGGTATGAATTGATCCATAGCTCTTGTTGGAAATCACTGTGTGCTGTTCATAAGAAAATTCTGAGTTCTGGACAGGGAAGTATAGCCCAGAGCCGTATAGAAGTACTTTTGGTATTCCTGACATAATGCAGGGTAGCCGCGGGGTCTTAAAAGTCTTTAAACGGTCTTAAATGTCATGTTCCTTAATTAAGGTCTGAAAAAGTCTTAAATTCCGTTGCCAAAGTCTTAATTTTTTAAATGAAGGTCTTCAATTTTAATTATACTAGCCTGCAAGCAAGGTGAAATGGGGGGAAAAACTAGCCTGGCGGGCCATCCTATATCATTGAAATGTATAGTCTGGAATCGAGCCATTCACCTCGCTTAATCCAAGGGGCGGACAGAGAATTGTCTTTTAAACTGCCTAGGCATGCAATAGGCCAGCGCTACGACCATATCCGTATCCGGTCGGCAAAACGGCAAATACATCCTTCTTCGAAAGGAATGACTTAAGTGCATTGTGTTGCTCAACTTTCAAATAAAAGCACAAGTCCAACTCCTCCAAAGTTGACGCCAACGCCGATTCAAACAACCGCTCTTCGTTTGCCATAGCCACCTTCCTTGTTGTTCACTGTCGCAGGACTGTCGCCATCCTGTTAAGCCCGCCTTAAGACTCTCTAACAAAATAGAGCGCTGTGATTGGATGACGTCCACGGCGTCAGCCAATAGAAATCCCTATGGTTTGATACTAGACGTACAGGCTGAGCAAATTAATTTGCCGCCACTAGGGTGCGTCTAGATTTCTAGGCTAGGAAAAACAACAACAATGTGAAAATTCAACAGGGGGTTGATTAACGTCAGAGATCGTCTAATTTAGGGTTGCACGGTGCACCGATACTACAAAAGTGTCGCAATAGCTATTAGCAGTTGTCACAATACCTAATTTTATTAGTATCAATACTTTTAAGAATGACCGTGTTCTTGTTTGTGTGCACAAGGCATGCTTCTACAGTGGGCATCGCTTTCAAATGACCACTTCATTCGCGCATTACGCTGCGTGAAGCTTTAGTACCACTTTCAGCCACTGTGCGTCGCTCTGCCACTGTACATCGCTCTGCCTGCCGTCCCTTCTGAAGCAGGATCTACCATTAAACATAATTGTTGCCGAGAGTAATCCCAGCCTACGAATTCAATAACAAAATAAATCATGCATAATTAAACATTACCTCGATTTAGGCTACTTGGGTATGGCTTAAGGTTTGACTACACGGTGGTAACGAAAATCGAAATTTGCTGTCTACATTATTGTCAGTGTTGGGGTTAAAGCAACTACGCAAATCAAAACAGTGGTGTTATAATTGAGCCAGTAGAGAAATAACTGTTCAGAATTAATCTGTAGCCTTGGGTAGGCTTCTGCAGAAAACAATGTTGTTGCCGATTTAAAACTATCTGGTGACGTTTTAACAGGCTACGCAATAGAGGCTTAGACAACTATGACCCACGTTTTGGTTTCGTAAATTAATTTGCCCTACTTCTTGACTGCAATTTAGTCATGTCATTTTTATTTTTCTGTACAATAAACAAATACATCTGCTTTATGCCGCAGAATTACATTCATATTTGGCTGACTGCAGACGCGCCACTTCCCTCCCCATATTCCAAGATTAAGATAGTAGCCTATACAAAAAGCACTTCATACTATCATAAAAAAAATAGGTTAAAACGAATAGCTATTTGCAATTTGACAAAACACTGGTCCTCATTTTGCGAATGCGAGGACGATATGAGCCTGTTGCATTTAGTTAGATGTCCGAGTCACGCATAATGTTTGAAAACCACTGGCTCGTAATCACAATAATTTAACACACGACAGTTGGATAGCCTACTTCATCATGTCCCCATGCCTACATTTTTGTGAGTAGCATAGAGATTGTTAAAAACAATAAAGTATGGCTCTCCGTTTGGGACATCGAAAACTTATATTTTTAATAGACTACCGTCGAAGATGCTGACTTGCAAAAGCCTCGGGATAACACGTTATCTCCACTATCATCAGTCATGCCCCTTGTTTAAAGTGGCCTACCTGGTATCATTACAAACATTATTCTGTGTCCTAAAACTGGCATATTTTATGGCATTGTGTCATGTAAGTTCGTTGCAAAATCTAGAGAAATGTGTGAGGTGGTCAGCGGGGGACAATTGAGACACACATTGGATTGTGTTATTACTTGAACATTCCACACTATCCACAGCTGTGGTAGGCCTATCAGGGGCAGGAGGATTACTGTCAGCGCAGGCTTTATACAAAATTCTTCAACAGAAGGCCTCGAATGTTGTCTTGTTTGTGGAGCGCTTTGCTTCGCTTCTGTAATCTCGACTTCATTGAAAATGAGGGCTTCCCTCAATGACCCTCCGAGAATAAATAAAGGTTGAATGAATGAATGAATGCAGGCTTGCCCAAAATAAAGGCATGTGGTTTGCGCAGCCTACAGTAAATAACAGACCCGCCAGAATGTGCGTTATGATGCTTTTTTACGAGCAAGATGTTTTTGGTACCCTACGCACACTGCATGTTCTTAAATAACAATGATCATCAGTAATATTCGACCATTAATTTGGGTAAATGGGCAAGCGTGACCACCTTGATTGGCTGATTGGCTGATGATTGTAACGCGGGCATGATTCCAAACACCTCCCTTACGATGATGAGTGACAGGTGACAGGTCTCAGAATGCGTGCGCTACACAAGGACGGAAGATGATGAATAACTGGGGCCGTAGGCTATTCACAAAGACTTTTATCTTACTACTAGGAGTAGGCTACTCCTAAATCGCACTTAAAGATTTTAGCTTGCGTTTTCTCTTAAAAGTTATTCACAAAGCCTTTCAGACAACTCCTAAACTAGGAGTGAGTCTTCGTGGCTATGGATGACGTCATTACTCATGCACGAGCTTGACTGAAGTGACCACCTTGATTGGCTGACGATTGTAACGCGGGAATTCCAAACACCTCTCTTCCGATGATGACTGACAGGTGACAGGTCAGAGAATGCGTGCGCTACACAAGTAGTGCGAAGGACGGAAGATGATTAATAACTGAATAAAAAGGCCTAGCCTAAATGAATAAAGAGTAAGGCAAAACAAATAGCCTAGTAGCCTAATGAAACATAGGCCTATGGATTGATGCAGTAGCCTACCTTTGCAACATTATTAAATTAATCTGTCACCATATCCCTAGGCTACGTTTGCAAAGAGGAGAACATTTTAATTTGATTCACAATGAAACGTTACATTTCATTTACATGTTAACAATGAGTAGTTTTGGTTGTTGTTGGTGGCATTATTGCATCCCTTTTATGAATGCAAAATTGTTCCCTCGCGATTGGAAGCTCCTGTTGCGAATAGGCTACGCATTTCAAAACATCGCAACGTAAAATGCCACAAAAAAGCTGTTTATGAATAGGTCTTAGTGAGTTAGGAGTCCTCTCGACTTAAGCTGTCCCAGACTTAGGTGCTACTTTTAGGTCTAAAATGCTTCGTGAATTACTTTTTGTGAAAAAATTAGGAGTCCTAAAGTTAGGAGTGACACGCCATCATTTTTAGGAGTTGCTCCTAAATTCGCCAGTTAGGAGCTACTTTTAGCCTTAAAATTCTTTGTGAATACGGCCCCTGAATAAAAAGGCCTAACCTAAATGAATCAAGGCAAAACAAATAGCCTAGTAGCCTAATGAAACATACGGATTGATTTAGTATCTTTGTAACATTATTAAATTATTCTGTTACTATGCCGTTTGCAAAAGAGAACATTTTAATTTGATTCACAATAATGTTACATTTAATTTACATGTTGACAAAGATTAGCCTAGTTTTGGTTGTTGTTGGCGGCGTTATTGCATGTTAGTTATGCCTACAATGCAAAATTGCTTCCTCGCGATTGGAAGCTCCTGTAGCTGCATAGGATTTCAAAACACGGCAAAATTCCGCAGGTTTGTGATATAGGTCTGTAAGTAAGGAGTCCTCTTGACTTCTTTTAAGCTGTCAGAGGTGGGAAGGTGTGATTTTTTGGGGGCAGGGCCGGATTAACTGGGCACAAATGTCTGATGGCCCCCCTTCCCCCCAGCCAACGTGAATCGGGTGGTTAGTTAGGCCTATCGTGAAGATTTTTCCTGCCATCTAAGGCACGAGCGCATCTGTGAGGCCAAGCCTCACCAAGTAGCTCGTTTGTTTACAACTAACATTCCATTTAATTAAACTGCTTTATAGGCTATGCCGAAATAGTTTTCAACATTTTGAATATTAGTGTCGGGTGAATTGAAATGTTCTCAAAGTAGCCTTATGGCTGAAAGCTGCTTGGGATCCCCCCCGTCAAGCAACATAACCATACAAACGCGCTTCCTGCACTCATTGTTTCAAAAGGAGTAATTTTGGCTTTGTCAGAACTGAAGAGCTGTGGATGGCACGGCACGGTATGCCCAATGAAAATAAATTATTCACGGGAAAGATTGATTTAGTTATCACAAAGTGTGTGGCTGTGGCGCGGGTGGAAGACAGCGACAATTGGCAGGGGATGGTCATGTCTTACACATATATACACAGTGGCGATTCTAGACATTTTTAACAAGGGTGGCACTAGTGAGGCACTGATTCAATGCATGAGGCAAAACATCCAGATAAACAGAAACAGGCTCAAGATGTGAAATTAGCACAAATACATTAGGGAAACCAGATGCAAACACCATACTCATAAATTGAAGGACAAAAAAACACAAATACCTTACTCTCACATAAAATGTCTTTTTATTTGAATAAAATTTAATACAAACATATTCAAGTTAATTATCTAAGTTGTCTGTCACTGGGCTATGCTGTTCTAAAACAAATTCCATCATGGGGACATTAAAATATAATCAATTTTATTATATTACTGTAAATGAAGATATACAAAATATACTCATCCAAGACATTTTCCCCACTCTATGGCCATCTATTTTTGTAGCTGTTACAATAATTTGACCTGCTTTTTTGTCTATTTGTTTATTTTCTCAAGAAACTTGAGGTTGGTATGAAGGAGTGTATTGTGTATGTAAGCAATTTCATCTTCCTGAATCTCAATATTATGATCACAACAAGTCTGGGCAAATTATTAATTAAATTTTCACGTGGGGTAACTTGTTGCAGGGCAACCATAACCGGTTCCATGTCTTCCGATTAGATGATTAATCATCAGTTGAAAACTTGAGGTTGGTATGAAGGAGTGTATTGTGGATGTGTGAACATTGTACACGTTGCACATGGTGCAACTTCTTGCAGGGCAACCACATAACCGGTTCCATGTGTTTGAATTGGATGACTTCCATGTGTTTGAATTGGATGACTAAAGTTCTCAAGAAACTTATCTCCCTGAATCTCAACATTCTGATCACAACAACTCTGGGCAAATTACAAGTCAGCACCAGTGCTGCATTCATTGTTTTGCACTTTTATAATCACATCACCAAAAGTAGGTTATTGGTTTTACCAAAATAATTTGGCGCTATTTTTAAACTACAAACCTATAAAGTATTTTGATACAAAATATGATGCCGATTTTCCAACTAAATAAAATAAAAATGACAACATACTATTTTGTATTTTACATACATGTATCAGACATACTGCCTATCCCTGGCTGTTGGCTGCAGCAACTCAAGCTAGGTAGTACTGATTGTTTTGTGTTTGTTTTGATCCAATTTGACAGCTTTGCTATGTTGCCCATCCAAAATTTCTACCAGCCCACCCAAATATAGTAGCCTAGGTTAGAACCAGCCCTGCCCTGCATGGAGACATATTTTACGATAATAATGGAGAAAATGTTAGCAAAACTTTAGGTTTTTGTTAACGGAATCTCCCGACCCTCATTCATCTATTTGCGCAACAGCCCACATTCTGCCTTCAATCCAGCGAGACAAGTGAAATAAATGTTTTTTTTTTTTAAAGCCGTCATCGTCATAGGCACGATATTTAGGCTACCTCTGTTAAGCCTACACAAAGTTGCGTATTGAGGAGTATTTCCTGATTGGGGAAACCTTTCGTTCCGCAGTTCAATTGTGCCGCAGGCCAATAAAGGCAAGTGTGTTTGCCACTTACATTTCTGACGTCTGACACTTCACACTGCTGCAAGTGCATCAAGAAAGGTCCCGCCTTACACCATGTTAATGACCAATCGTAGACTAGGATTTGGGGTGGCACCTGGGGTGGCCAATCGAATCTCAAGGGTGGCCTGTGCCACCCGGAGCCACCCCTCTGGCATACATACATATACATAGCCTAAACATTATGATGCTCCGGACCTTTGCTTGAGGAAATTTTCCGTAACGACCTCACTGAAGATTAATTGAATACCCCTGGTGTATACTGTATTTTCTGTATTTTGTTTTTGTTCTTGACAATTGTCAGTGTCTCTTGAGTGATTAGAGCTAAATGTTTTGGGCTAATTTAGATGTAATATTGAGTCATTGTCTTTGATTTACCGGATTGACCCTAAAGCACTCTTTGTTTACAAATCATTTAAAGGACAAATCCGGTATGAATTGATCCATAGCTCTTGTTGGAAATCACTGTGTGCTGTTCATAAGAAAATTCTGAGTTCTGGACAGGGAAGTATAGCCCAGAGCCGTATAGAAGTACTTTTGGTATTCCTGACATAATGCAGGGTAGCCGCGGGGTCTTAAAAGTCTTTAAACGGTCTTAAATGTCATGTTCCTTAATTAAGGTCTGAAAAAGTCTTAAATTCCGTTGCCAAAGTCTTAATTTTTTAAATGAAGGTCTTCAATTTTAATTATACTAGCCTGCAAGCAAGGTGAAATGGGGGGAAAAACTAGCCTGGCGGGCCATCCTATATCATTGAAATGTATAGTCTGGAATCGAGCCATTCACCTCGCTTAATCCAAGGGGCGGACAGAGAATTGTCTTTTAAACTGCCTAGGCATGCAATAGGCCAGCGCTACGACCATATCCGTATCCGGTCGGCAAAACGGCAAATACATCCTTCTTCGAAAGGAATGACTTAAGTGCATTGTGTTGCTCAACTTTCAAAGAAAAGCACAAGTCCAACTCCTCCAAAGTTGACGCCAACGCCGATTCAAACAACCGCTCTTCGTTTGCCATAGCCACCTTCCTTGTTGTTCACTGTCGCAGGACTGTCGCCATCCTGTTAAGCCCGCCTTAAGACTCTCTAACAAAATAGAGCGCTGTGATTGGATGACGTCCACGGCGTCAGCCAATAGAAATCCCTATGGTTTGATACTAGACGTACAGGCTGAGCAAATTAATTTGCCGCCACTAGGGTGCGTCTAGATTTCTAGGCTAGGAAAAACAACAACAATGTGAAAATTCAACAGGGGGTTGATTAACGTCAGAGATCGTCTAATTTAGGGTTGCACGGTGCACCGATACTACAAAAGTGTCGCAATAGCTATTAGCAGTTGTCACAATACCTAATTTTATTAGTATCAATACTTTTAAGAATGACCGTGTTCTTGTTTGTGTGCACAAGGCATGCTTCTACAGTGGGCATCGCTTTCAAATGACCACTTCATTCGCGCATTACGCTGCGTGAAGCTTTAGTACCACTTTCAGCCACTGTGCGTCGCTCTGCCACTGTACATCGCTCTGCCTGCCGTCCCTTCTGAAGCAGGATCTACCATTAAACATAATTGTTGCCGAGAGTAATCCCAGCCTACGAATTCAATAACAAAATAAATCATGCATAATTAAACATTACCTCGATTTAGGCTACTTGGGTATGGCTTAAGGTTTGACTACACGGTGGTAACGAAAATCGAAATTTGCTGTCTACATTATTGTCAGTGTTGGGGTTAAAGCAACTACGCAAATCAAAACAGTGGTGTTATAATTGAGCCAGTAGAGAAATAACTGTTCAGAATTAATCTGTAGCCTTGGGTAGGCTTCTGCAGAAAACAATGTTGTTGCCGATTTAAAACTATCTGGTGACGTTTTAACAGGCTACGCAATAGAGGCTTAGACAACTATGACCCACGTTTTGGTTTCGTAAATTAATTTGCCCTACTTCTTGACTGCAATTTAGTCATGTCATTTTTATTTTTCTGTACAATAAACAAATACATCTGCTTTATGCCGCAGAATTACATTCATATTTGGCTGACTGCAGACGCGCCACTTCCCTCCCCATATTCCAAGATTAAGATAGTAGCCTATACAAAAAGCACTTCATACTATCATAAAAAAAATAGGTTAAAACGAATAGCTATTTGCAATTTGACAAAACACTGGTCCTCATTTTGCGAATGCGAGGACGATATGAGCCTGTTGCATTTAGTTAGATGTCCGAGTCACGCATAATGTTTGAAAACCACTGGCTCGTAATCACAATAATTTAACACACGACAGTTGGATAGCCTACTTCATCATGTCCCCATGCCTACATTTTTGTGAGTAGCATAGAGATTGTTAAAAACAATAAAGTATGGCTCTCCGTTTGGGACATCGAAAACTTATATTTTTAATAGACTACCGTCGAAGATGCTGACTTGCAAAAGCCTCGGGATAACACGTTATCTCCACTATCATCAGTCATGCCCCTTGTTTAAAGTGGCCTACCTGGTATCATTACAAACATTATTCTGTGTCCTAAAACTGGCATATTTTATGGCATTGTGTCATGTAAGTTTGTTGCAAAATCTAGAGAAATGTGTGAGGTGGTCAGCGGGGGACAATTGAGACACACATTGGATTGTGTTATTACTTGAACATTCCACACTATCCACAGCTGTGGTAGGCCTATCAGGGGCAGGAGGATTACTGTCAGCGCAGGCTTTATACAAAATTCTTCAACAGAAGGCCTCGAATGTTGTCTTGTTTGTGGAGCGCTTTGCTTCGCTTCTGTAATCTCGACTTCATTGAAAATGAGGGCTTCCCTCAATGACCCTCCGAGAATAAATAAAGGTTGAATGAATGAATGAATGCAGGCTTGCCCAAAATAAAGGCATGTGGTTTGCGCAGCCTACAGTAAATAACAGACCCGCCAGAATGTGCGTTATGATGCTTTTTTACGAGCAAGATGTTTTTGGTACCCTACGCACACTGCATGTTCTTAAATAACAATGATCATCAGTAATATTCGACCATTAATTTGGGTAAATGGGCAAGCGTGACCACCTTGATTGGCTGATTGGCTGATGATTGTAACGCGGGCATGATTCCAAACACCTCCCTTACGATGATGAGTGACAGGTGACAGGTCTCAGAATGCGTGCGCTACACAAGGACGGAAGATGATGAATAACTGGGGCCGTAGGCTATTCACAAAGACTTTTATCTTACTACTAGGAGTAGGCTACTCCTAAATCGCACTTAAAGATTTTAGCTTGCGTTTTCTCTTAAAAGTTATTCACAAAGCCTTTCAGACAACTCCTAAACTAGGAGTGAGTCTTCGTGGCTATGGATGACGTCATTACTCATGCACGAGCTTGACTGAAGTGACCACCTTGATTGGCTGACGATTGTAACGCGGGAATTCCAAACACCTCTCTTCCGATGATGACTGACAGGTGACAGGTCAGAGAATGCGTGCGCTACACAAGTAGTGCGAAGGACGGAAGATGATTAATAACTGAATAAAAAGGCCTAGCCTAAATGAATAAAGAGTAAGGCAAAACAAATAGCCTAGTAGCCTAATGAAACATAGGCCTATGGATTGATGCAGTAGCCTACCTTTGCAACATTATTAAATTAATCTGTCACCATATCCCTAGGCTACGTTTGCAAAGAGGAGAACATTTTAATTTGATTCACAATGAAACGTTACATTTCATTTACATGTTAACAATGAGTAGTTTTGGTTGTTGTTGGTGGCATTATTGCATCCCTTTTATGAATGCAAAATTGTTCCCTCGCGATTGGAAGCTCCTGTTGCGCATAGGCTACGCATTTCAAAACATCGCAACGTAAAATGCCACAAAAAAGCTGTTTATGAATAGGTCTTAGTGAGTTAGGAGTCCTCTCGACTTAAGCTGTCCCAGACTTAGGTGCTACTTTTAGGTCTAAAATGCTTCGTGAATTACTTTTTGTGAAAAAATTAGGAGTCCTAAAGTTAGGAGTGACACGCCCATTATTTTTAGGAGTTGCTCCTAAATTCGCCAGTTAGGAGCTACTTTTAGCCTTAAAATTCTTTGTGAATACGGCCCCTGAATAAAAAGGCCTAACCTAAATGAATCAAGGCAAAACAAATAGCCTAGTAGCCTAATGAAACATACGGATTGATTTAGTATCTTTGTAACATTATTAAATTATTCTGTTACTATGCCGTTTGCAAAAGAGAACATTTTAATTTGATTCACAATAATGTTACATTTAATTTACATGTTGACAAAGATTAGCCTAGTTTTGGTTGTTGTTGGCGGCGTTATTGCATGTTAGTTATGCCTACAATGCAAAATTGCTTCCTCGCGATTGGAAGCTCCTGTAGCTGCATAGGATTTCAAAACAAATTTCTTGACTTCTTTTAAGCTGTCAGAGGTGGGAAGGTGTGATTTTTTGGGGGCAGGGCCGGATTAACTGGGCACAAATGTCTGATGGCCCCCCTTCCCCCCAGCCAACGTGAATCGGGTGGTTAGTTAGGCCTATCGTGAAGATTTTTCCTGCCATCTAAGGCACGAGCGCATCTGTGAGGCCAAGTCTCACCAAGTAGCTCGTTTGTTTACAACTAACATTCCATTTAATTAAACTGCTTTATAGGCTATGCCGAAATAGTTTTCAACATTTTGAATATTAGTGTCGGGTGAATTGAAATGTTCTCAAAGTAGCCTTATGGCTGAAAGCTGCTTGGGATCCCCCCCGTCAAGCAACATAACCATACAAACGCGCTTCCTGCACTCATTGTTTCAAAAGGAGTAATTTTGGCTTTGTCAGAACTGAAGAGCTGTGGATGGCACGGCACGGTATGCCCAATGAAAATAAATTATTCACGGGAAAGATTGATTTAGTTATCACAAAGTGTGTGGCTGTGGCGCGGGTGGAAGACAGCGACAATTGGCAGGGGATGGTCATGTCTTTTTTAACAATTCTGTCGGAGGGTCATTGAACAATTTCTAGCAGGCAAGAGAGGGTCATGCAACTTCCAACTGAAGCACTCAAAATTCCTCCGGTGGCCCCTTCAATAAATAACGAACAGTCCCTAGATTGCTGCTGGGCTATATGTCTTGGTTCTGTTAACAACTCATTGTCAAACGCATAGCCTATCTCGCGGTTGCATCCATTACAAACAAACATGCAATGTGAACGTCTGGGATTGGGGAGAGCACTAAATGTTCTACTGAATAAGCACGAAGTCAAACCTTTAAATGAAAAACACTCTTTAATAATCCAAAAAAATAAACCGCTAATGAAGTAAACCTGTGACCATCAAAAATCGTTTATCGCTTGTAACTCCGTGATACCAGGACGTAACAGGAAGGAATTTGGCTGAGCAACGGAGGTTAATATGCTCCATGTTTTGTCCAAATGATGACTATCATCGTTGCACTCGGAGAAAACCGGAATGTTTCATTCGTCCACCGTTTCAATCGTCCCGGTTGTACCTATTCAACACGCAGATAGAACCTTATTATTCTAAGGTAGCGAAATAGCGTTCAGCATGATTCATGCCCAATTAATTCCCCCTGTTAAAGTGTTCGCCTTTGTAGTTTGGTTTCGTGATAGCCTATGATAAACGGCTTATGGCAGGGGCGGGGCCACAGGGGCCCTGGCCCCACCTGAAATTTCATTGGCCCCTGAATGGCCCCTGTACCGGCAATCATCAATAAATGTCAAACTTGTTGAGAACGATGATCAGAGATGCAATTCCATTCCCAAACAACTGGTGCCAGTAATGCACCTTTTGAAGCTTGAAAGCTAAAGCACACAAAGAACTGCTTAGGTCTGTGCACGAAAGAAAGAATACATTTGGCTAACCAGAGAACTCTCGGCTAATGTGAAGAACTGATACATTTGGCTAACGAAAGTATCAGCTAGCGTGAAGAACCGATCAATGGCAGTGTTTAATCCTCCACAGAAGTTTCTTGGTGAGTCACAAATCTAGGCTATGTGAGTTATCATTAATATGTGAAAAGGACGTTTATTTGTTGCTGTTAGGTTTGTCAATTAAATTATGAAGCAGCAGCAAGCTGCTAACGTAACTTAGTCAGTGAACTGTTAACATTAACTTAACGTTAGGTTACCTGAGTTCAGGTTTGAATTCATTGTTGGCATGCTGATAGATTTTATGCATGGTAAGGTAACATTAATGAGAGTCAGGTTAACATTAATGTATGACATTTTTGAATGGCGTTATATGAAATGGCACTGCAGAGAAATGAACATCCTGTTTGTTTGGGGTCCAACATTACATGCGCCAGTGCGTTTGATTTTTCGCTTGAGGAAAAGGTTTAGCAGCTGCTAACATTAACGTTAAATCTCATGAGAATGCAGGCCTAATTGAGGGGTAATGTTAGCTAACACTATGTTTTTGTAGAGTTAATGTGAGCTATCATTGCAAAGTTATTAACCACTATTCTGAGTTTATTTGATTCATGGACTTCGCATGAATTCTGTCTCAAAGTAGAGTTTCATTGAGATAAATTGGTTAAATGTTCTACCCTATTCACTCAAGCTTTATATGATTTAGACGACATGCTAAATACAAGTATGGATTTTGTGACACACATTTGTGTTTCACCTACAGACTGGGATGGCGTAGGCTTAGATTGGAGCTGGTGGCTTTAACCCACAGTCTTCAGAACCACCAGAGTCACCAAGCATAGCTGCTCCTAATGGTACGATGCTATTTCCTGTTGCCACTACAGTGAGCATATTTTGTCATTTATTTTAGAAACGCCATGTTGACAGTGCTGTTTAGATTCTATGGGCTAAGCCCCGAATGTTTTCAACTGCTGGCGCCACCCCTGCTTCTAGCCATCAGTAAGCTCACATCATGTTTGCTTGTCAAGTGCTCACCAGAAATTAACATTGCATGACACTCCTGCGATCAAAGACAGGTTCTCTTCAAGTTGTTTGTTTTTTCAATATTTATTTTAATTAATCAAACAGCAAACATCCTGACTTACATCCTCATGCACATCTCATTTCCAAATAATAGCCTACTACAGACAAGGACACAAGTTACTCTCCTTCTTAAAGTGAAAGGCACCTAGACTTACACACCACTAATATAATGTAATCATGACATTAAAGGTAGGTGTTAAAAAAGTAAAAAGGTTGACAGTGGGTTATGAAAGTTAATAACAATTAAGTTACTCAAACTTGTTTCATTTTCTTTCTCTCCAGACATTTCCCATTATAGAGCAGCTGGTTCTGTGCAACCAAAGGTATTCCGCAAGATACAGCATGGAAATAGGAAGAGGCCACTAAATGACTTCTAATACAAAGACTTCAAATGGTTGGAGTATTCCATATTTAGTGTTTTGCTACCCCTTCCATAATTTTTTCGCTTCCAAATTCCCCATCGTCTGTCTTCAAATCAGAATCAGACTTTTGTAACTGGAAGCAAGACGGTGATTCAAAGACCATTCCAAATCAGACCATTGTAAAAATAATTGTTGAAAAAAATAATAGTGTAAATATGATGTAGTTGTTGCTCACATGCTGTGTGTGTGTGTTTGTTTGTTTGTTTAAATGTATGCAAACTGGCAGTGAAGGTGGTTTCTCTTATCAATGCATTTCCGCTGAAAGTGTCTATTATATTTTAGTTTTATATAAATTGTGTTTTCAATGCACATTATAAATAAATGGGAAAAAGATTTATATTGGCTTTTTAGTTTTTTAGCAAAAGTATTTGAACAAGGTGAGACTGGTGAAATATATGCACCTTACTGCTGTGGTGTAGTCTAGTTAGCTGTAGTGGGTATACTGTGATCAACCCCAAATGTTAATACCTTTCCTTGCCTATTTTAAGTGGGTATACTGAGATGGTGATGCTTTTTAAGTGGGTATACTGCATAGTCCTGCATATCACATAGACTACACCACTGACTTACTGAACAAGGGATTTTCTGTGCATGGATGTTGACCGGTTCTTGGCCCCTCAGTGTATGATGTGGCCCCTTTGTGGCCCCTGTCTCAGAAAAATCCTAGAACCGCCACTGGCTTATGGCCAAATATGTGAAAACGTTAAAATACAGTACGTGATAAACCCGGAAAAAGTTGACAGTGATTTTTTCATAATCACTTTGGAGGGTCATAGAAAAATGTATTGCTGGCGAGGGAGGGTCACATCTTTTTGGACTAATGCTCCCAAAACTCCTCCGGTAGCCCCTTAAATAAATAACGAACAGTCCCTAATGAAGTAAACTTGTGACCATCAAAAATCGTTTATCGCCTGTAACTCCGTGATAACAGGACGTAACAGGAAGGCATTTGGCTGAGCAACGGAGGTTAATATGCTCTATATTTTGTCCAAATGATGTCTGTCTATCATCGTTGCACTCGGAGAAAACCAGAATGTTTAATTTGTCCTGCGTCTCTATGGCTGCAAACGGGATTCACTCGCAGTTAACCAAATATTTCTTTATTAGGGCAGGGCAGGCATATTTCTGGCTATTACATTATTTCTAAACCAGTCTGCTAAAGTCTGTAGTGAAGTCTGTGTAGGGTTTTCCAGGCTCCATTTCTTTTTACGAGACACCCTGCTCACTTGAGCCATCTACCGGTTGTTTGGGTTGTTGCAGCGTCTCACTGGAAAAATACAAATTAAAGTCGCGTGATCCTTTGGACAGTGCCTGGTGAGCTCGAACAACAAGGCTTTGAATCAGTTTACACCAGATTTGCCCTTCAATGAGACTGTGTGACATGTTCCAGCAATACTTATCACTTAAACCTCACTGATCACAGGAGAAATGTTCCTGTTGAAACCCACTATCAGAACTAAACAAGGCAACGCTGCATTTAGTTGTTATGCGTTCTGACTATGGAGCCAGCTCCCAGATGACAAAAAAAATTGCACAAATTACTTTTTTGACATCAGGACTCTAAACTAAACTATTTTCAGATGCCCATTTTTTTTTACACTGAATAGGCTTAGTCCAACCAAAACAAGGTTTTGCCTAGTGGTAAGCTGGATAGGGGTTAATCCTAGCCTGACGATACAGTTTACTCACTAGATGAGGTGAGTGAATTCAACAATTTTTCAATTGGGCAACATATAGCAAATGTGAGTGGTAGCTATCACATCCCCCATTCTGTGTTTAAGTGATTAATAAGGTGTGTCTGATCTTTGTGCTGTATCAAAATTCCCACAGTTATGAAAGCAGACGGTCAAACAAATGTCTTACTTTGTATTTTTGAATGGCTCACAAACTAACAATGTTCTATTTTCTGCTCTTCTCTCCCTCCTCCCTTTGGTTGGTTCCACCACCAGGCTAAAAGACGCAGATTGACCAGCCCACGCTTTCATCCACCAATGTACACAGTATGGCACGCTTTGGCACAAGTTCAGTTTGTTTATGTTATTGTTTATTAGTTCATTTCTCCATGTTGTATGATTTATAGATAGACTTAAATTGTCATTGTGCAGTTGGTCCGTACAATGCAATTTGCTTGTGCAGCTTTTAAAAATAATACTCACATACACACTCACACACACAAAAAAATAAAAAATAAGAATACACATTATAAAAAGAACATATCAAGGCATTAACATGCTTCCATTGCTTGAAGTCCATTTTAAAGTGCAACTGTGCAAGCTCCCATTGCTTAAAGTCAATTTTTAAAGTACAACTGTTTTGCTTTGTTTTATAAAATAAAAGTTTGAAATGCTATAGAGTGCCCTATTTTTTGACCCTCAAACTGATATCTCAATTGTAACTCCTACTTCTCAACAGTTTCTCATTGCAATGTCTCCTCATTTGCTCTATTATTTCTCCTAAGGAGAAACAAGTTGTAAATGAGACTACACTCAAACATATAAGACATCTCCCGTATTTCTCCTGCTTCTCAAACTAATATCTCTTATGTGACTCCTACTTGTCTTATTGTTATGTGTCTCATCTTTTGCTTGTTTTATTTCTCCTAAGGCAAAATTAGGAGAAATAATTGTGACAAAAGTAATACTTAAATGATCCTTAAAAGAGAATCACCATTTTGCCTCCTTAGCAACAGAAGGGATACAAATGAGAAGCAAAAGTTTCCTCTGGGGAAGCATCGATGTAGCGGTGGTTATCAACTCTCTGCTAACCCCATAGAACTCCCATTCATTTCGGATTTTTTTGAACTCCCATAACTTCATATAACATATATCATGTGCCGATATTTTAGCTTCTGTGTTATCTACATAAACAATAAAAGGCAAAACAAGACTTGACTACCTCGTACGTAACGTTAGGTTCCCGTAAGAAGAATGTTTAGCATGTCCGGTTGAAGGGAAGCTAACGCACTGAAGGGAGATAACCGTATTGTTTGGATAAGAAGCGTAGTCCAGCCAGCACGGAAACTCGTGAACAAAGCTATGTAGCCTACAATAGCATTGTATGTTAAGGTAAAGCATAGAGGCAGGTAAACCTAATGAAAAACAGTAGTTTTACCGGTAGTCTAACGATAATCATTTCAGAGGTTTTCGATGGATTGACCGTAGGTCAGAAAAGTGGAAAGAAGATTAGCTTCAAGGCTATAACTTTTTTGTTTTGTTTTACCATGAATGTTTTTGAAGATGTGTGGTAGTTTCAACATTAACACGACTTTATATCACTTGTGAGGATGATATTAATAATAATACATAAATACATGTTTAACTTTGATGACTTTGAAGGCGAAGGAAGTGTGAGAAGAATTTCTGTGTATCTATCATATGAGTTACAAGATTCAGTTCGATGGCTAACGTCACGAAGTTAAGTGCGAGTCTGTGCAGTACTGGGGGGACCAAATGAAAAAGGACTCAGTGCCCTCCCATTGAGATCGACGGAGTCTGTTCGTCCATTTCTTTTACTGTCTATGCCAGCTCCATGCACGAAAATCCGTGTTGGGCACGAGCTCTCATGCGCGTACATGTTGGTGGGCGGGTACCTATCCGGCGGCTACAGCCAAACATTATTCAGTGCGTATTTCTTGAGGAGCCTATGAGAAGACGTGTATATTATGGTTATTTATGCATCATATGACAAATAAAGAAAGTGTATTGATCTTGTTTCGTTGTTGTTTGTCCCGAACAAAAATAGCCTAAACATGATTAAATACAATAAGTAAATAATAAGTACAATAAGTGGCATAAAGCCCTTGTCTCGTTACACCATGGTCACACGTTGCTGTCAACCCATAGCCGCCCCCTTTTGAGCTTGCCAGAGGCTGAATCAGTAGGCTACTACATTGAAACACAATTATTGCCGCGAGGCATTCCAGGCTACAAATTTAATAAAAGTAAACCATGCATAATTTTAAAAAATAGCTCAATTTAGGCTACTTCGCTACGCAATAAGGTTTCCATTAGAGCACAGCGCACGTTTAATGAATGTGTGACAAGGACTGCCTTGTCTCACAATAAGCAGTTGGAAATTCCAACACTTTTTCAACTACACGAAACTTTACAGTGATCATCAAATACCCCGTAGATTTAAGTGTCCATCAGTCTCAACATTTAACTATATATTAAAAGTCCAAAAGTAAATTAAATCCCATACCAAAACCGAAAATCGTCTGCTTTTGATAGCCTAGTATGCCGCTCCAAACAAAACGCATGTCTCACAATAAAACGTACAATGTAAGAAATAAAGTTCTGCCTCAAATAAGCCTACCCCAAATAAATACCTGTGCTTTGCGAAGCCTAAGTAAATAGCAGACCCCGGACATAATGTAGGATTTACGGAAAGAATGCACACATACGATGTTGGACGCCTGGCGATGCTGGCCGTCTACTGTGCCTCTGACTCCGCTGCCTCATTTGGATGGTAGCCTAACTCGACAGGTGAGCGCGAAGATTGGATATCGTATATGCAGACTACATTCTCTTTAACGTTACTTTACCATCTGCGGTGTACAACCCAAAGTATTTCCAGACACCGCATTTTAGATGAGTTGGGGACGTAATTGTCCGCTCATGCTGGCAAACTATAAAATAAAAAACAAACTAATCATAGACTGTAAAAATGCGCTACACATGGCACTAAAAACCGAATAGTTTATTTATAGTTCGACAACGGATATTTCACGTCATGTTCGAATGCATATTTGCAGCAGCAAGACGTCAGGCAGACCGCTCTTAGTTAGAGCTGCTGTTATCCAATGAAATTAAGTTGCGCTTCAGGGCGACTCCACTGGACTCCACATGCGTTCCCGAGCAACTTTTTCTTCTTCTTGTTACGTGGCAAGCAAAGTATGTGCATTATCGCCACCCTCTTACTGGAGGACGACTCTCTTTTTATAGAATATCCAATTAAAATCGACGTTGGTCCATGCGTCATTTCCAGCTTTAGAACTTGGCGCATGGTCAGAGCCGACTGGTGCTGGATCCGAGCCCCAGTGTTCAATATGGCGTTGACTATGAATTGGCCGGATTTACTTGCCTAGCCTCTGCCATTCATTTGTATGGAGGGCGGGACTTAAACGTTCCACATACTCGACGCACCTGACCGGTAGCGCGACAATGTGACGTCACAGAAGCGCCGTAACCATTTATACTCGTGCGTCGTGGTCATGACACTAGTTGCAATATTCTCCTGAACAGAGGTGTTGCTGTTGTGAAAAGATTAACGCTAACTACTACACAGCAGAAGAAGCTGCATTAAGAAACACTAGTAGCAGAGAATGTAAACGGGCTCTGCTATTATCTAGCCTCTGTGATGGTACTTCAGACTTTGGTTGCTACTATTCACAACTACCACCATTATTATCATCTAGTTTCCAAGGTGTGCGCACAGGTAGATAGATGGATGGATATATAGATAGATACGGGAAGCCGTGGCCCACTGGTTAGCACTCTGGACTTGTAACCGGAGGGTTGCCGGTTCGAGCCCCGACCAGTGGGCCGCGGCTGAAGTGCCCTTGAGCAAGGCACCTAACCCCTCACTGCTCCCCGAGCGCCGCTGTTGAAGCAGGCAGCTCACTGCGCCGGGATTAGTGTGTGCTTCACCTCACTGTGTATTCACTGTGTGCTGTTTGTGTTTCACTAATTCACCGACTGGGTTAAATGCAGAGACCAAATTTCCCTCACGGGATCAAAAAAGTATATATACTCATACTATACTTATACTTATATATACTTTAGTCATCCCGAGGGAAATTTTAATAATTTAAACAGTTTAGTTAGCTGGCTAGCTAGCTAGCAGCTGGCTGAGTTTGTGTAATTTCCTGAAGTGGAAAGAGATTTTGTTCAGGCCTTAATAGATATCCTTTGTTTGAAAATAAATCGTTTCTATTCGTTCCTCTTAATTCCATGTGTTGCAACTCTCGCTGGTAACTTTGTTAATTTATCCAGCAAACTATTAAAAATTCACGACTGTAACAAAACACTGCAACTCTCGCTTGCCCTCGAACTAGTCCATCTTCCTGTTTCCGCTTTGTCGCGCTCGTCTGAAAAAAAATGAGTAGTGTGCTACCTCGCGCTACCTGGCTAAAATCCTGGCGAGCCAGCAAGATCTACGTCATTTTGACGTCACGGTGTTGCGCTACCGGTCGGGTGCGTCGAGTATGTAGAAGGCCTTAGTCACTCTCTCCAGTTATATATAATACCTCCATGGCAACAGCAGACAAGGTTACCAAAACGTCTGCCAGCCAAATTGTAATGCATGTCCTTTTTGGAATGTTGCTGGAATGCTAGCTAACTAGCTAACTGCAATGGCAGCAATCTTTCTGATCTCAGTTCACTAAAATATGACTTCGCCAGACAAAAGAAATCTGGTAGCCTAGGCTATTACAATAGAATAGGCACCCCTCATGTCTTTGTAGCCTAATTTGCATTCGGTTTGCAGTAGTAGTTCAATATTTAGTCACATAGGAGTTGGCTGATTTTTTCGACCACTAGGTCTACACGAACATTGTTGACAGTGTAGGTCCCGCCCCTTCCTTGATTTTAATTGGCTAGCTAGAGAGAAGTGACATTGACAAACCAATCAGGAACTGAGAAATCAAACTCCTTCCGTTTCATGCAAACTCTCTCACACACACCACTATACTCTCTCACATATACTACTATACTCTCTCGCATACACCACTATACTCTCTCACATTCACTACTATACTCTCTTGCATTCACTACTATACCTTCTCGCATACACTACTAAACTCTCTCACATACACTACTAAACTCTCTTGCATACACTAGTATACTCTCTCGCATACACTACTAAACTCTCTCTCACATACACTACTATAGTCTCTCACATATACGACTATACTCTCTCATATACACTACTATAGTCTCTCACATACACTACTATAGTCTCTCACATACACTACTATACTCTCTCACATACACTACCAAACTCTCTCACATACACTACTATAGTCTCTCACATATACGACTATACTCTCTCATATACACTACTATAGTCTCTCACATACACTACTATAGTCTCTCACATACACTATATTCTCTCACATATACTATTAAACTCTCTCACATACACTACCAAACTCTCTCACATACACTACTATACTCTCTCACATACACTACTATAGTCTCTCACATATACGACTATACTCTCTCATATACACTACTATAGTCTCTCGCATACACTACTATACTCTTTACTCTCTCACATACAGTACACTACTATACTCCTTCACATACACGACTATACCCTCTCATACATACATGTAAAATGACTATAATAGTGAGTGTGCATGAGTATAGTGGTGTATGTGCAAGATTATGATAGTGTGTGTAAGACCAAGTATGAATTAAGGCCTAGACGGCCCCTCATAGACATACACACTCACACATACACACACACACAAATACACACATACACACACACACAGATATACACTCACATACACAGATATACAGACTCAGACATACACACTCACACACACACAGACATACACACTCACACACATAGATATACACTCACACACACACAGATACACACTCACACAAATACACACACACACACAGATATACACACTCAGACACACACACAGACATACACACTCACACACACACAGACACAAACACACACACACACATACACACTCAAGGGGACTTCACATTGCACGCGACATGCACTTTGCCTGCTGCTCTCACACACACACCTACAGATACACACACACACACACACACACACACACATATATATATATCAGTGGCGGACCGTCAGGGCCTTCAAAGCCTTCTCTGAAGGCCTAACTATTTTCAAACGAATGAAAAATAATAGTGTCTTTAATAACATTGTACTTTAGCATTTATTATTTGCTTCTGCTTCTCCTTCCCCGATCGTTCTTGACTACTGATATCCCACCGCTGTCCGATATGTGATTTGATTGGCAGATTGTGTGAACAAATAGTGAGGGGGTGCAATACATTTTTATTCAATCGCACGTCTTCTCTTGTTAAGTCCCGCATCAGGCCTTCACAAGGAATCACTGCGTTTTCGGTACCTAAGCAACCATTAGACTGCAGTTGGGCCTGCAATGACTTTGCAGTGTTTCACTGTTCTGCATGGCTCCGTCAGTAGTTATCTGCTCCGGAGTGCCAGGTTGCCACTAATCAGGGTCTGATTCATGTAGTCCACGTGAGATGGGATGACCAACGCCATCTCCCGTCAGCCTGGAAGGATACTTAAACCCTAACTATTTCCTTGTCTAGTTAGAGCAGCTGATCTTTAGGTGAAGTCATGCTGTCTCTCCCTTGATGCGCATCATTGTAAATAAACTCTGTTCCTGATTTTTCATACTATTGGTCTGACTGGGTCTCTATTAAATCTATGGTATCAAAATTACCATCACTATATAGGACAGTAATTAAGGGAAAAAAGTGAACCTGCTGCGGTGTTAAATGCGATGTGGTTGAAAATTTGGGTGCACCTAACTTTTGTGCTGGTGCACCTAAGAAAAAAAGTTAGGCGCACCAGTGCAACCAGTGCAAAAAGTTAGTCTAGAGCCCTGGTTCTGGAGCAATGTAACAGAGAAGAAAGGGTGTGTTTTTGGCGCACTTTGCGTCAATCGGGTTCTAAGGGTTAACAGGAAAAGATAAGCCGGTAACCCCACCTTGGCATTCCCGCGTCGACGTCTCGAAGTACGTGCTGTCGGGGCACTCCTCTGAACAGGTGCCCTCATAGAGCTTCGGAGTGGGCGTGGAGCATGTCTCGCAGTCATCCGCCAAAGGGCCAGAGCAGGTGGCACAGCTGGGGTGGCAGCGGACACAGTGACCCTCATCCAGGTCCTCAAAGTAGCCCTCTGGGCAGCTGGCTTGGCATACGCCGTTCAGCAGCAGGTACAGGAAACTGCACTCTGTTGAGGGCAGAAAAGCATCATAAGATAGATCAAACACATCTGTCTATCTATCGATGTATCTATTAATTAATTAATTAATTTAGCTGACAGTTTTTACCCAAAGCGATTTACAAATACCTATTGCAGGGTCCAGGGCACAAAGTAAGTAAGTAAAATGGATTTATAAAGCACATTTAAACACAGTGTTCACTGACCAAAGTGCATATAGAACCAGAGCTGTTTATGACTACAAGTTTTATTGAGTGCACAGCTAGACAGATGTATTTGAGTCAGGAACCCTCACTTTTAAGTGCTCCACTTGATCACACCACTTTTCGAATGCTGACCATTTTAAGTCATACAGAGACCTCGTAGAAGGAGCTCTGGCACTTGGTTGCGATGAAATTATGTGGCAGCCCTGTGGAACTCAGCATTTCCCTCTCACGAGGAAGGCGCACAGGTTCCATAAGCTCGGGTTCGGGTGAAGTAACTCTCCTCCCATCTGAGACAGGAGGTCCGTGCGGTTGGGGAGATGCCAAGGCTCTGTACTATTAACGTGGAGGCGTTGTATGCACGTTAGTTAACCTTTACTTCCTTGTTTACATTCCAAAACATATCAGAAGAATCTCTTCTGGGACACCTCCCCTTTTTAGATAAAAGCCCTGACACAAGCTTGAAATAAATCACTTCTTAGTTCTTCTTAAACAAAGGCTCTGGAGATTAGAAACATTCTCCTTTTCTAGATTATGAACTATTATTATTTAACTAAAACTCTAATCTATCTTTAATCTAAAGATCCAGTTTTTATGGAGGACGTGAGACCCACCCTGATCTGTGGTAGTGGAGACCATGGAGCAAATTTTCGCCTGAGATAGGGAACCAATCACAGAACAGGGGGGAAAGCAAGACGATGATGAGCTATGCACAGACGCATTTGATAGACATCCGTGGCACCCAATAAACGGATCTGGGCATTTTTTTCAAAAACGAGAAAATGAACGTTTGGTTCCCAGACCACGTCTCATTGAGAAGTGGTGGCGCTAGCCAGGCTAGGTTTCTGATAAGGCAGGTGGAGGAACAGGATCATGTGGAACCTCTTGTTCTTGGGCAGGTGGTTGAGACAATGGGCGTAGATGGATTCTGTTGTGTCTAAGCAGCACCCTGTCCGTATTGATGAGGTATAACCTGGGTGGTTCTGCTCCACTGACAACTGTGCCTGCTGTGTGTTCTGTAGAGATCCAAACCTTCTTTCCAGGAGGTAGTTCTGTTAGTGGGTGAGTGCGATGGCGGCGATTGTATTGCCTAGCTTGACAAAACCTTCCTGCTTTGTCTGCATCCCTGAAGTTTTTCCAAATTTGCCCACTTTAGACAGAGTGTACTGTAGCAGGTAGTTGTACGTAACTGTCTTCCCATGAGCAACTGAGAAGGTGAGTAGCCATGTTCCAGAGGAGTAGCTCAATATGTAAGTAAGGCTTCGCTCGGATCCCCTCCTTTTCTCCACAGGCTTTTGACCGTACCAACAGCCCGCTCAGCTTCACCGTTAGCTTGTGGGAAACGAGGGCTGCTTGTTACATGTTGAAACTGAAAGTCAGTGGCAAAATGTTTGAATGCCTCTGAGGCAAACTGTGGCCGGTTGTCTGACACTAGTGTCAGGAACTCCATGTCTTGCAAAGACTTGTTTCAGTGCAGCAATAACAGTGTCTGATGTGGTAGATCTTAAAGGGACACTCCACCCATTTGCATTAGGCTTTGCATTGTTAGAAACCCAGTCATACTTTTGAATGGTCATGCAACACTCTCTCATTTCCCCCTGAGACGGGAGAAATCCGTATTCACCTCTTTACACTTCCTCCCACAATGATGCAAAAATCGTAATCGTGTCGGAGGAAGTGTAAGAGGGGGGGGGATTTCTGTTGAGACTACAAGCGCTAGTTCCCACCTTTTCAACCCCGCCCATAGGGGGTTGGACCTAATGCGCTAACAGACCTATCACAGATCAGTGCCAGTGCTTTTGAATTCACTGGCAGAGAGCTGCAGAGACCTGCAGAAAACATGGCCGAAGGTACCGAATACGCAGACGGATGCAATATGGAGGACTGGGATTTTGAAGAAGATATGGTAGAAAAGGATGTTCGTGGCTATCTTTATGAGCCACAATATAGCGACGAGCAGCTGAGGGCTATGGAGGAACAGGAGGCGGCTGAAGCTGCTGCCACAACAGCCGAGACAGACGACCTGCCTGCCATGGACGAGGAGCCCGCAATGGCTCGAGCTGGGGCGAATTGGTGGTGCCTGTGCTCTAGAGTCAAGAGTCTGTCTGCTGCCGAGAATTCCAGTGATGCCAATTTCTTCTGGACGAAATCACGGAATCGGAGGATGACACGGACGTGTGTGTTGTTGATCACCCGAGTTTCGCACCCCATATGGATAGTGGCGTCCTGGAGACCTACTTTAGAATACCTAAGGTCAACGGGAAACGGCAGCCAAAGCCTACAGGGCCAAATGGACGTCTTTCTGTAAAGTAAGTTTATTTTCTTTGTTACTATGTCAAGGAGTAATCTTGCTAACACGCTAACGTGGCATGTTCATTGCACAAATAGCTTGCAGTTATGCTAGCTACTGTGGCACGCTAGGCTAGAAGACCATCGCTCACTTTGTGCTCAATGTTTTGTCCAGACAATTTCTTCTAACAGCCTACCGGCACTTTCTTGAGTGGGTCCTACAAGGAGAGAGATTGGGCAGAGGTATGGTGTTACCTGCTTGTGTCGTGCTGGCTATCCACCAGAAATACACAGCTCCAGACGGCCAGTACTGCGGGCACCAAGAAGCGGAGGACTCTCGAGGAGCTATAGTTTCATTGTTTGTGTATAGTCATTCAACAGTTGTATTGTTTGTATATTATAGTTATTTAATTAAATGCTTAAAATGTACGTTGTTGTAGTTGTTTCTTAGTAGTGTTGCTCCAAGTGTATTCGAGTTTGAACAAATTGAACGACCAACATTTCAAAACTGGAACTACCTAGCTACTGTTGCCTCAGATGACAACAGAATGGTGGTCATACCTATAATTTCTATAAATTATTAAGTATTACAAGTATACATTGCATTATAAGCTTGTTGCATATCAGTTACCTCCTTCCAAGTTTATGATGCTAAACTTTGTTGAAGGCAGACAGGAGAGCACGAGTGACATTTTGTTTTTAATTCACAAAGAAAGAATTGTGTCATGAACATCAAAACATACAAATAAAATTATCCACACTATAAAAAAGAGGTATTGACCCTGTGATTGAGTATGTATAGTAAGGTGCTCAATGGCAGTGCAAACAGGTAAGGTAGTGCAAGGATAAGGTCAAAAGACCATATAAGACAGACATAAGACATGGTAATATTACAAAATATTTGTGAGGAATGGGTTAATGTAGAGCTGACGTCTCAGAAGCGGCTCTTGAATGATGATGTTGCAGCTTTCTTTGACGGCTTTGGGACAGAGGCAATGTTAGGTGGCAAAGGAGGTTGTGGTTGGGTGAGTGAAGCGGTTGAGTCCTTGAATGTTATGTTTGGGTTGCGTCTGTTTTCTATGACCTTCTCAATTAGTGTCTAGATGAACTTGGTGGTGTGTGGCTTATAGATTTTCTTGACTATCCATTGCTTTGACTTTTTGCAGAAGACCTGCTTGACGCGTGGTTCTCCTATAAATGACAAGGATTATAATGATTACACAGATGCCTGAATAAAGATTTGACTAGTAGATGTCTCTCCACAGGAATAGAATGAACTTTTCAGCAAAGTATGCATTTTGAGTTAGCTGTGAACATGCTACTTATGGTTATTTTAGTATTTAGAGTACATGAAAACACACCTGTTGCCGTGGTGGCTTGTTCTCGTGCCACAATGTTCTCATTATGTTCCATGATGACGAGGTAGGCCTTCTCCCTCGTAGGAGAAGGCCTGGCATTTAGGGAGGTACTTCAGGAGAGCTCTGTGAAAGATCTCCAGTGGCCCTGTGTGAAAAGGAGAATATATAGTACTAATTAAACATGTTCAATAGGATATGTTCAAAACATGTGGGTGGGTATAAAGGGTGTCAGTTCTTACCAGTATGTTTGAAGAGGGCCATCTTCTGAAGATCTTTCAAAAGCCTTTTATCAAAGACGAGTGACATCAGGTCCTGATATGCCACCGAGTCCTTCTTCAGCTACATCCTCTTCTTCTGCTCCTCAGCTGTTAGAGGAGCATGGTCACAGTGATGCCGCTTTCCATCCATGTCAGTCCATCGATGTTCATTGACCACATGGTGTGGAATGCACTTCCACCTGTTTTGTAGTGCCTTTCATCCATTTCACCAACTTCAAGGGTGCTGGCACTGGTATCAAGGCCAGGTGTACTTGGGCATGGTGACTATAAAACAAACAAGAGGTTTCTTTTCAAACTATATTCCACTAATTTAAATCAGACAGTAGTCTTAGATATACTAAAGATAGGTGTAGTGGTGAAATAAGAGGTGGGTAGGCTAAACTGCAGTAAGGAAAAGCGCTACTGGATGTTTTTTTTTTTTTTTAATACATAAGACATATGTAGAATATATGATAATGGTGAAGATTACTGTTTACAAGTGGTATGGCTACTAGTAGTAGATAGTTCCCTGAGTGCATACACACTATTAGGAAGTGCATTGAATGTATTGAGTGCTGGATAAACGATCAAGAGGTGGATAAACTATTTCTGAAATTCAGTGGTGGATAAACTGCATTTACTTGCGATTAGCCTCCACTGCAGCCATGATTAGAGATAATATTATTTAGGCTACTTACAAACTGTTCTTGTAAGTTCAATAACATTAAAAACATTTGAATAACGTTAGACTAACACAGTAAAACATGGTGGATTTACATCGCTAATAGCAAACTTATGCAGCTAACACACAATGGACACGATATTCATAACTGTCTAACGTTACATTGCTAACTTTGCTTCCTCGTTGCTGACGAGTGGAGTTAGCGAGGCAGCAAGCGACCAAAACATACAAGATATTTACTTTATAAACAGCCAAATCATATGAGATGTGCTGCTTTACAGCAGATGACTATATCAGTGTGTTCTCAGTCGAGAAGTAGAGTCGAGTCAGAAAAACCTTACCTCCAGGCAAATGCGTTTAGCGCAGCTAGCACTGCTAGTTCCAGAAGTTCCTGGCTGTTCATCGACATCATCTGGCAAGGTAAATATCGTTTTCACAAGCGCGGGTCTCTTCACTCCTAAGGGGTTCTTCTGCCTTGAAATGTAGACTGCACAACGTCAGTTGTTTTAGTGCTTCAATGGCTGTGTCCTCTCCGAACTTCGGGTTATTTATTGATAGCCCGTAGCCACTTTTAGCAACTCCAACTCTTTGGGTAATCTATGAAAATTTACTCCCGTGTATTTTCCTTGTGCTGGCTGAACATCCAGGTAACATGCAAGTGCACACCATTTTGAAACACAAACAAGGAGTAATTTACTAATGAGTTCGCAAACTAAGTCTTCACTAGAAATTGTTTGAAATGATTTCCAGGTAGCGTAGAGTGGAGCTCAACGCTCGAGCCTGGGTTGACAGATTATGGGCGGAGTTGAACAATTGAGTTCGACAGTGGGAGTGGCCTGCGGAGCTGAGCATTGCAATGCACTATGGGGATTGTTGTCTGCAATCCACAAGCACTAAAAAGTAATTTTCTGCCTTTTCTCGGTCAAGAAGGCATCAAATTAGAAATTTATGCTACTATTCTACTACATATATGACCCACTTTCAATACATATTCATGTCTCCACTGGTGGAATGTCCCTTTAAGCGTGCGACTTCTATATAACGGGAGAAGTAGTCCACAATCAGTATGTTTGTTGTTGCCAGTCAAACAAGTCAGTCCCAGACGGCCTGTCTGGACTAGGAGTTGGAAGAAGAGGCTCACAGTGTGGTCGTTGATTGATTTGATATGAATCACAGGTGTTCACTAGTTGTCTTATTTGAGTTGACAGTCCAGGCCGTTTGTTGAGCACATGCTCTACCCTTGATTAATTTTGTGGCAAAACTTTCTCACGCATGGACTGTGATATGACCAGACATTGGCCCTTCAGCAGGAGGCGGCCTACAAGATGAAGGTCTTCTTTTCCCTGCCAAAAGGGTTTCATCCCAAGGTCAGCCGGACATCTCTCGGGCCAGCCATTGAGGCAGTATTTGATGATTCGCTGACATGTCTCATCTGTGTGCTGTTCATCACAGACTTTCTGAAGATATGTGGCACACTCTACTTTTGCTTGATTCCTCATGTTAAATTTAGCTCGTTCAAAAATGATATTGTGTCTTCCAATACAATGATTTTGTTGACGTTTGTATCAGTAACTTTCCACGAGTCTTCGAAGTCAATATTTTCACTTCTGACACCATGTACTATTAACGTGTCTGTGCACTAATAAATGACACACGTAGAGGCGTTGTATGCACGTTAGTTAAACTTCACTTCCTTGTTTACATTCCAAAGCATATCAGAACAATCCCTTCCGGGACAGGCTCTCCGACCAAAAGCTGGAAAATATGGCCCTGGCCCGTTTGTCCACCATGGGGTAATCAGTATTAGGGTGAGACCCCCGTCCCTCACCCTCGCCCACATACAGTAAAGGCTTTCAGTAAACCTAGTCAGTGATGATCCAATCAGAACTAATGGATCACCCAATCAAACTAAAAGAACAACATTTCTGGAAAAGTTGGCACATGGGTCATTCCATGTCAATTCAACCAGGACCCACGGACTTAGGTCTCAAAAAATTCTGAAAAAATGACCAGGAATACCTATGTTACCCAGGAGACCCACTGTAAAATTACTTTTATGTAAGATCAATACTTTCCAAGATACAGCCAGTTTTATGGGGGGAGGGGGGGTGTCGATTTTGTTGGCCACTTTTTTTGGTCAAAGTTTACAAGCCCTCAAGGACTGTCACGGTCGGGTCTAGAACCTGGGCCGTCGGAGTGGCTAACTGACTTTTAACCCACTAGGCCACTGAGACTAATGACTCAAGTGCAGAGCAGACAAAGTGAGATTAACTGAGTTTATTTCAGGTTTTAGACACAAAAGCTCAGAAGATCCGAAAAAAGTCAAAAACAGTCCAAAAAGTTAAATCCAAAAACATCAATCCAAGGCGTAATCCAGAAAATCAAAGTCCAAGAGCCAAGCCAGGGTTCAGATAACAGGGTTCAGTCCGAGGGAGGATTCCAAAAATAATTCAGTGGAAATGCATGGATTCCAGTTGCTGCTACTGGAAGAAACTGGAATCCATGCATTTCCACTGAATTATTTTTGGAATCTGATCCCTTATCATACCTGTTCATTCTTACTCGTCGCTCGACTTATCGTGACTAAATTCAAGATGGCTGCAAACGCTAAACTTCGTGAAGATACTGTCTGTATAAATCGTCTTGTAAGTAAACTACCAGTGCTTTTTCAAAGTTCTCAATGTCTCGTTTTAAATGTCAGGGCCCTCGGAAGTCTACCAATGAAGTGTGGAGATACATTGAGTTGGTAGCATCGGCTAACTAGCGCCAGATTTTGGAGTGCAGGGGACAAGCCGAGATGGGCTATGAGACATACGTTCACACTCGGTATCATGTTTCAATAAACTTTAGGTCAATATCACACCGGAATTCTCCTTTAATGTCTAGTGATATATCAGGGCCATTTTATGATTAATTGAGATACATTTCTTACATATGGTTCCTTTAAAGGAAGCATATGCAAGAAATGTATTTCAATTAATCATAAAATGGCCCTGATACTGTATGTCACTAGACATTAAGAAATCATGTTAATTTCAAATACTTATATCACTGACAACAGTAGTCCAGCCTAGTGTTGCACGGTGTATCGATACTAGAAAGGTATCACAATGCCTTCACACAAAAAACTATACGATTTCCGACATTTTTAGAATCGATACTTTATTAAAATAATAACGTTCTGTGTCTGTGTGGACTGCTCCCACTCTCCATGCTCCTTGCATGCGTCTAAGCAAGTGGGCGTGTCAAGCAGGCATCTCTGAGTGAGCCAGCCAACATCAACATAGTTCTTTGCCGACAGTCCTCGGCTTGTGGATAAAACAAAAGGTGAAGTGAATTCTGGAACTATTTTGGATACATCACGGATAGTAAAGGGAAGCCATCAGGTACACAGAGGCCCGTTTGTAAAATATGTTTCAAAGTCATTCAAAAGCAATAGGCTACGCATAGAACTTGGCTAAGCACCTCGCAGACATATCCCAACATTTTTAAAGAGTTCAAAGAACGACAGGTTAACGAATAGGCTATAGAAAACACCACTACATGATTGGTGCCAAGTTCATCTCTTCAGTTTTAGTCTAGCCTAACTGAAACTGAAACGAGTAGGCCTATGCATGGTTTTCTGGGATAAAGCGAACCTTCCTTCATCAGTGAATTTTGACGAGACATAACGACTGATCATATGCTAGCGTGATGAAAACGCAATGTTCACGCTAGCATAACATTACCATAACTTGCAAACGATCTATTTAATATTTGATCAGTAGCCTACTACTAATGTTTATTAGTAGTAATAAATTAGTAATAGTATAGTATTAATACTATAATAGTATAGTATTATTAATAAATAATTAATTAATACTACTAATAGTATAGTAGTAATAATTATTGCCCAGATATAGGCTATGATAGGCTACCTGAAATGCGCTAATTGAAGCCCAGCATATAATACCACTGAAGCGTGTTGAGTCCTAATAATAATAGCGGCTTATTGTTCTGTGGTAGCAAATAATGTTATCAAAGAAATATACATAATGTACACAGATATATTGCAACAGGTAGCCTAATGGTGTAGGCCTATCTGACGAAGACCTGGTTGGAACGTCGTACTTGTACACTGGTACCCTTTGCAACTGTCAAAGAAATCCCATAAACACGGGAAGGCCTAGGGTAGCCTACATCAGATGGCCTAAAGATAGGCCCCTCTGCATAGCATTCAGTGATTTGCATGCAGTAATTTTAACACTGACCTTGATCTAGCCTCTGCGTCCTTTTTTTCCCAGATATTTTAGGATTTTTCCGTGGTATCGTTTCAGTATCGAGCATCGAGATATTTATGGCAGGTATCGTATCGAAGTCATAATTTTGGTATCGTGACAACACTAGTCCGGCCAGGATATTGTCATTTAAAGGGACACCAGGCAAGCCTGATGCTTTCTCTCTACGAAACTCTGTGCTGTAAACTGATCCTGTTTCGGTCGGCAGGTAGGATACACCGAACTTGCAAGTGGGATATTCTTCCTACAGGCAGTAGGGGCGGGCGAGAGAGCCTTCATTCGCCCCGTAATGAGTCATTTAACCATATACCGACTTACGAAGATGATTAATTAACACGAAAACGTTGCCTGGTGTCCCTTTAAAAAATGTGAAGTTGCAGCCCTTAACTGATCCTGATGTTGTCATGTTGTATTTTGGCCTGATGCACGACCCTCCACCTATCTACTAATCACAAAGTCAGTAGTGTTTCGGCATTCGGGTTGCCGAAAACCCAGGGGGGAGGGGGAGGGGATACACCGCTCTACAGTAATTTGTAAGTGATTGCAGTACCAGTTTTGGCCACAATATTACATACGGTTCCTTTAAGGAGTGAATTTTGATATGAAACAATTGAAATAGTAATTATGAAAAAATAGCAATGAAATTATTGCTTCCTCAGTGCCCATTAAGATCCACAGGAAGAATCAGGACAAGTCATTAAAATATAAAAAAGAAATTTGTTTTTTTCTTTTACTGTCATCAATTTTGGTCAATGATTCCAGGTGATTGAATCACCAGAGAACATGAAATTTGTTGGTCACTCCCCCACTGCGCTAGGCTAAATAACTAGCCCTACCTGAACCGTTGCACCCAAGATGATAAAATGCTTATGGTATATTAGTCTCAAGAGCCCGCATCAACCTAGCTCATACCCACTCATTTGTGATTTGCACACATACAGTACATGCACGCGCACACGCACACACACACAGACAGGCAAGCACATACACACACACACGCACGAACACCCGCACACACATAAACACACACACAGGAACGCACATGAATACACACGCACATGCACACACACACACACACACACACTCTCTTATACACAAAAGCAAACTCACACATGCACACACTCATTTACATGCACATGAGTTGCAGGAGTAGGAGATGGAGACAAATTGACAAGCATGATTTATTTTTGCGGAGAGAATGTGCAGGACCGAGCAGTGATCATATTTTGTACATCTAGGTACATCTAGTTTATTGCTGGCGTTACTCATCAGCTTTATTGGCCAGGTTTGTGTACACAAACAAGAAATTTGACTCCGGTTAATCTTTCCTCGCAACAACATTCACATAACATATAAGGATACAAAAAAAATAATAAACATAAAGGAGTAAAAAGAGTAAAAACAGAACAGTAAGAATAGAATGAAGGCAGTAGAATATGTCTATTATATGTATGAGAATAAATACAGTATGTACATTTGCAAATAAATAAATAGATAGACACTATGGGTGGTACTGTATGTGGGTGTATTGTCTACATTCTGTAAAGTGCCATGATACATGTGTAATGTTTTGGCGCTCTATAAGCACAATAAATTGAAATTGGTATATGGTAGTGCAGTTGCTTCCTTGTTGTCCCTGTCAAGGGTGCCATGGTCGTGGACCCCTCAACAGACACAAGCAAGATGCAATATACAGTTGAAAGGGTGGGGATAGTGCAATATCAGTACTATAGACTGAGGTTTAAGATAAAAATAAATATAGTGCAAGGCAGTTCAGTGCAATGATCATGTATTAATAATACTATTGTAACTATAAGGTTGAAGTACACATGAGGTAGATGAGCAGAACAGTGTTGATTGACTTGTTCAGTATGAGGGTGGGGGCTGTTACTGAGTGTTCAACAGAGTGACTGCTTGGGGGAAGAAGCTGTCTTTGTGTCGGCTGGTTTTGGCAACAGTGGCCTGTATCGTCTGCCAGAGGGAAGGAGGTTGAATAGTTTGTGACCTGGATGTGAGGGGTCTGTAAAGATTTTAGCTGCCCTTTTCCTGACCCTGGACCAGTACAGGTCCTGGATGGAGGGAAGATCAGCTCCAATGATCCTCTCTGCAGCCCTAATTGTCCATTGCAGTCTGGCCCTGTCCCATTTGGTGACAGACCCAAACCAGACAGTGATGGAGGTGCAGATGACAGACTGAATGATGGCTGAGCAAAAAGTGATCAGCAGCTCCTTAGGCAGATTAAACTTCTTTAGCTGTCTCAGGAAGTATAACCTCTGCTGGGCCTTTTTCTGGATAGTGTCGATGTGGAGAAACCATTTTAGGTCCTGTGAAATGGTTGATCCCAGGAACCTAAAGGAATCCACATTGGACACTGTGTCATTCAGAATGGCGTGGGGGGGGGGGGGGGGGGGGGCTTCTCCTAAAGTCCACTGTCATCTCCACAGTCTTCTTGGGGTTAAGGTGGTTCTGACTGCACCACTGGACCAGCTGTTCCACCTCCTGCCTGTATGCAGACTCATCACCATCCTGGATCAAACCAATGACGTTGGCTGCAAACATCAGGAGTTTTACAGATGGGCTCTTTGAGACGCAGTCATTAGTGTAGAGGGAGAAGAGCAGTGGGGAAAGGACACACCCCTGTGGGGCGCCTGTACTGATGGACCGGGCTTTGGATGAGATGCTCCCCAGTCTGACATGCTGCTGCCTATCAGTCAGAAAGCTGATGATCCACTGACAGGTAGAGAGGTAGGCACTGAGAACTGGGTGAGCTTCTGATGTAGGAGTTCAGGCATGATGGTGTTGAACGCCGAGCTGAAGTCCACAAACAGGATTCTGGCATACGTCCCTGGGGAGTCGAGGTGGTGCAGGATGAATTGCAGATCCATATTGACAGCATCATCCGCCGACCTGTTTGCCCTGTAGCCAAACTGCAGGGGGTCCAGCAGTGGTCCTGATATGTCTTTCAGATGGCT
Organism: Alosa sapidissima; assembly: GCF_018492685.1. Lineage (NCBI taxonomy): Eukaryota > Metazoa > Chordata > Actinopteri > Clupeiformes > Clupeidae > Alosa > Alosa sapidissima. The sequence continues at coordinate 9,076,049 of NC_055967.1, read as the reverse complement.
CAACACCAGTCTTTCAAAAGATTTCATGACCACAGATGTCAGGGCAACGGGCCTGTAGTCATTTAATGGGATGATGGTGGATCGTTTGAAGCAGGAGGGCACTTCACACGGCTCTAGGGATTGGTTAAAGATCTGCATGAAGATTGGCGCCAACTGTTCAGCACAGACTGGCATATTGTGTTGTAAACCTTTGAGCGTCACATTTCAAATTAAACTGTGTTAAACAGATGTGAACACATCTGCAACAGAAGGAGGTTGCTACGTTAAAGAACAATTCCGGCGCAAAATGAACCTAGGGGTTAATAACACATGTGTACCGAGTTCGACTGTTCGCTGGGATTTGTTTTCATGCTAGTCGAATGTGACCAGTTTTATTGCAAACCGCTAATTAGCGTTTAATGCTAGCCTTCGGGGCAGACGTACAGTAAAAAGTAATCGCTATTTCTATACCACTAACAAGGCTCAAAATAGGACCACACTTACACGGTAGCATAATGAGGGTCTCTACATGTAAACCGAAGCATTGAGAACTTTGTACGTGTACAGGCAGTTTATTAAAAAGAAACACATTACCGTTCACGTCTGGTTCACATACAGGCAGGCGCCTTGAGAAAACAGAACTCTGGGACGTGAAGTGAATCTTGCGTGAAACGTTGTTGCCGAAAGAAAGCACTGAGCGCATAAGAGAAAGCACTGAACGCAACAGGAGACATAAGAGATGGCAGGTTATTTGAACGAATTTGAAGACATCGAGGATGAACCCTTTCGGTTTGATGGACGTCCTTATCTTTACGAGCTGGAATATAGGCTACCGACGAAGAGCTGCAGGAGCTCCATGAAAGGGCTACGATAGAGAGCTACCTGTAGTCAATGCTGCACACAGCCTTGCACTTCTGGAAACTGGTGGTGTACCTGCGGACTTTGTGAAGCTATGGCCACCAAAGAGGAGTGCCTGTGTTGTATGGAGTGGGACCTGTTGCGTTGCGACACAGTGTTTTGTAGACGCAGTGTTTTGTAGAGTCTGAAGATTTCCCCTCATTGATAAACAGGGCTGTAGTTGAAACTATTTTCCATGTCCCGAAAAGAAATTGGAGGCAGCGATCCATACCAGAGAGACCAGATGGACATCCACTAAGTAAGTACACTAAACAAGTTATGTTACATCGGAGCTATTATTTCTGATAGGCCTATATTGAGCAAATTACGTTTGATTTTGGTTCACATCGCCTGCCTGTAGGCTATGTGAACCAGACGTGAACGGTAATGTGTTTCTTTTTAATAAACTGCCTGTACACTTACAAAGTTCTCAATGCTTCGGTTTACATGTAGAGACCCTCATTATGCTACTGTGTAAGTTTGGGTGTAAGTGTGGTGCTATTTTGAGCCTTGTTAGTGGTATAGAAATAGCAATTTCTTTTTACTGTACGTGTGCCCCGAACGCTAGCGTTAAACGCTAATTTGCAATAAAACTGGTCACATTCGACTAGCATGAAAATAAATCCCAGCGAACGGTCGAACTCCGTACACATGCGTTATTAACCCCTAGGTTAATTTTGCGCCGGAATTGTCCTTTAACTCCAGCTGCAAAGTCAGCCATCCTCACCAGCTAACACGATAATCCAGTTACTGTACAACAACAGTATGACAATTACGGGAAGATAATCACTCAGATTTTCTTTATTAGACCACTCGAAAATAGGCTATGTCAATCACTGGAGGTATTTTAATATTATGTTTTGTTTTGCTAATGCTGAGGCCTTTGTGGTTTTGATCAGCCTAATAATCTCTGAAACATCAATTGTAAACACTAAGGTGAAATTTGTTGCCACCAGAACAGACAGTGGCATTATTATGTCACCAGAACAGACGTTTATCAGTTTTGAGGTCAAATAAAGTCTCCAGTCTTGTAAATTCACATTATGGAACATCCATAACATCACCTCCATAACGCACCATTAGAGGTTTTAAAACTAAGACAGGGGCCCAATTTGTTAATCATACTTAACATTGATATAAATCAGCTTTGCACAGACACATTGGACATTGTTGCATCAACACTGTATGTGTAGCATAAACTTTTCCTGGCCATGGAATGTGCTGACTTAAAAACAAAAGCCTTACAAATGTAAGGAGCTGTGCTCTTAAGGCAAACTGAGCATACACATTTGTCTACCATTCCCTTGTCAATCTGGAATTTGTCAAATGATAATGATTTGTTGGAAGCTTCAGTCCATTTATCCCCTTTTTAAATATGTATAATATTGCCATGTGAAAACTGTTGTTTCTGTATGGTTGCACACCAATTTTAACCTGGATACCAGACTCTCTGACTTCGCACAGAGTCTGGCCTAGATCCATTGGCAAACATTTATTTCCTGGTTGGTGGACTCTTGTCTGAAGTTTGAAATCATTGGAGTTCAATCACTAACGTTTGGTAATGACGTATGTTAACCACGGGGGACACAACGATAATGATAGGCTTGCAACTTAATCGTAATCGCTCTCAGGAACGCTCTCTGTTCACTGGTTGGTTTGGAGACAAGTTACCGAAGTAAACAAAGTGAACGAGAGCTATTCCAGGCGGAGTACTAGGGAAAAGAAATTGAGCGGAAGTACGTAGGCAGGCGGAGGCCAGGCTACACCATATTTATGATGTAAAAGAGTGTAATTCTCCATGAAATTCAATCAGATCAGTTACAAATAATAAAATATAGACCTACAGTAAATGAACATTTTAACAATAGTTCTATTTGTTTGTGTTTTTTCCATGGTAAGGATGACCTTTGCATACAATTGCCCTAATGTCTATCAGTAACTTATTACTGGCAAACAGTTTCTTGTATTTCTTGTAAGAACATGGCTTATTAATACCTCCTTTTTGGCTTTATTACCTATTTTATTACATTCCCACAAGATGTTAGGGTGCTATGAAAATGAGATCCAAAATGATTTTTCAGACTTGTGAGGTCTGCTGTTCAGACCCTGAAGGAATTTATTTTCTGTGCATTGCTTTTTGTGAGAATGTTTCTACTTATCTCAATAAGGAAAATAATTTACGAGCCTATGACAAATATGTCTTCTGAAGGCCCAGCCAAAAATTCCAATAAAATGTTGATCAACTTTGAGGGACAGCTATGGCCTCACAGGATCTTCCAGACCAAATGTGATGATTTTGCTACATACTATTCCTATTTATGTACCAGCATGAAAACTTTGAGCCTCCTACACTGCATTATATGTTTTTATATGTATTTTTGTGAAACTTTACAATACAGTTATCAATTGCTACTGTTTTTATATGACTGCATTATATTTTTGCATAGGTTTTTTTTTTACAATGGCTTCAAACGCATCTCAGCCAACCATAATCAAACAAATGAATTTCATAGTGTAGCAAACAGTTTCTTGTATTTCTTGTAAGAACATGGCTTTATTACCTCTGTGTCATGTGGATGGGGTAGAGTCAGTCTAAATGACTCCATAAATAGTCTGAATTACGGGAATGGAAAATCTGTCACCTTTTACTGGGATATACAACCGCCGTATCGTCATACAGAGAAATTTCTCTGTACCACGTCCCTTTTTGGGGAAAGCAGCTCCATAGGTTTCCATTCAAGCTATCTGCTTTCTCTGAAAAGCACGCAGGAAAGTCTAGCAAAATCAAAGTTCCCAGATGTGCCGGTCTAACGTACTACAATAGCATTAGGCAATCAACATTTCTCCCACATTCCCAATACAGCTGGCCGCTTTTGCCTTGTCATACAAGCACTATGGGACTGAACTCAATGCTCTCACTCACTGGAACAGGTCTTGTCGTCTATGCAGGCATCGCAGTGTGGAGCGCAGCGCCTGCACATTCCGTCTGCGGCGGCGTAGCTCCTGTCCAGGGAGCAGTTGACCCGGCACTGGCCGCCCTCCAGAAAGTTACCCTCGCCACATGAGAGGCACTGGGACCCCGACACATCGCACGTCACACAGGGTGCTTCACACGCTTCACACATGCCCTCTGCCGTCTCGAAGAAACCACTGTTGGCAAAAACACACACGCGTCTGTGTGAACTATCCAGCATGAATAGGGGATTTAAACACTGCTAACGAACACAGATTGTCTAAACCAACGATGCAGTGTATGGAGGCTGAAAACACCATTCATCAGGATCAGGGAACATGAGTTAGTCTGAACAAAAAGTGTGTATGTGTGTGTGTGTTAAAAACATGTTAAAAACACAATGGTCATGGCTTCAATTACAATTGAGCAACTGAGATATACTGCCTTGCCCATGCTGTACAAACCTCATTATTCATCTGGATTAATCTGCATACTGTACATTTATTTGATTTAATGTTTAGGGTAAATATTGTTTTGTCAATTGGAAAAAAGTGCATATACTTGTTCTGAAGTGATTTTAAATTAAAATTTTAAAATCTTAAAACGTTGCCGAAGTGTGGACAAAAAAATGAGTTCAAGACTGTTTGAACTGATATGGAATGCCAAATTCTACTGCAATGTCTACTGTTATTGAGGGCCAAGCCGCGAAGCTGCGAGGCACCCATTGTGTTTATACCTTTTCTTATTATTATGACCACCGTGCTAGCGAAGCGGTGGTCATATAGGTTTAGAGTTTTTCTTCCGGATTTTTTTTATTTTATTATTTTTCTTCAGTAAATTTGTGTCAACGATAACCAGGATATTGAAAGACTGGGCTGCATGAAACTTGGTGGGCATGTAGCACCACAAGAATGACACAGAACCATTGTTTTTCGTTTTGATCCGTCGCCTACCTGTCGGAACAGGCCCCCCGAAAGGAGGGTAGGCCGGACACAGTTTTCTGTCAATATCTCGAGAACAGTATGGCCTAGGATGACCACCTTTTTTCATATATTGGTCTCAAGGGGCCATGTCAATCCTTCCCATATCCACTCATTTGAGGTATAGCGCCACCTAGTTAAAAATGAAAAAGCAAAAACGAGGCATGGGGGGGGGGGGGTCATACAATAAACTAATATGGCCTGTAGATCTGCCTGTAGATGGTCGGACACAATTTTCTGTAAATATATCGAGAACCGTAGGGCCTAGGATGACCATATTATTTTTGTATGTTGGTCTCTGGGGGCCATGTTAACTCATCCCATATCCACTCATTTGAAGTATAATGCCACCTAGTTAAAATTGAAAAGGCAAAAAGAGGAATTGTAATCGCAAGTATCTTTGGCTGACAGGATCAAAACTGCACGAAATTTGAAGTGTAGGATCATTACACACACACACACAGAAGCACACATACAGTATACATATAAAGTTGTCTATAAACAGCTATATGACCACTTAAATCTGAACAGCATTTTTGAGAAGCTACAGTCTGGTTTTTGCCCCCACCATAGCACAGAGACAGCCCTACTTAAGGTAGTTAATGATATTAGATTAAACATGGGCAACAACCTTCCCTCCATGCTTGTACGACTTGATCTGAGCGCTGCCTTTGATACGGTAGACCATGCCATGCTTCACAGCAGGCTACAGCTTCATGTTGGCCTATCCGGGCCTGTCCTTAATTGGTTCAGGACATATCTTTCTGGCAGAGATGTCTTTGTCTCCGTTAGTGACCACTCCTCTGCCACCACTCCCATCACATGCGGTGTCCCTCAAGGGTCCATTCTCGGGCCAGTTCTATTTAGTCTGTACATGCTCCTACTGGGAAACATTATCAGGAGACATGAGATGGACTTCCATAGCTATGCTGACGACACCCAGCATCTCTGTCTCCCCCAACGACACCAGCCCTATTGCCAATCTCATTCAGTGTATTGAACGAATGAATACATGGATGTCTAATAACTTACTGAAGACAGACAGAAGTTTTAGTCATTGGCCCTAAGTCTCAGAGGGAACTTATCTGTTTTTAATTTAAACACCCTGGCACAGAACATCAAACCCCTTGCCAAAAATCTTGGTGTGTTCCTTGACCCAGATCTGAACTTTGAGTCACATAAATCATGTCACCAGTTGTGCTTTCTACATCTTAAAAAAATATAGCCAAAGTGGGGCCTCTGCTCACCCAGGCTGACACAGAAAAGCTGGTACTGTCATGAGCATTCTGTCTCCCTGGTAACAACCTTAATTGATTCAATTCTCTGCCACTCTGCTCACTCTCTCTCTACTCTGCCTAACGAGCTCCACCTGGCTCCGCCCTGCTCTGCTCTTGTTACCTGGCCAGCTGCGCTGCATTTCCCACTCACCATCCTCACCTTGCCCCACTCTGCTCTAATTACTCTGCCAGCTGCACTGCATCTCTCCACTAACCTCTCCCAGTATATAAAGCCCTGTTTTTCAGCCAAGCCCTGTCAGATCGTCTTCAAACCTGGACCAGTAACCTGCCTGCCTGTCTACTCTCTGACTCCTACCTGTGATTCGGATCCTTTCTTGACTGCCTCCCTGTTCTACTGCCCCGGTTATCCCGACCTGCCTTCCGGATCTTCTCGATTACTCTCCGATCTTCAGCCCCCCCGGTAACTCGAATCTGCCTTCTGTCTCTCACCACGTTTAGTGCCTAGCCCTGGTCTGTACTACTGCCTGCTGTTCACCTTGCTGTTGTGTGTGGGTTCCCCTGAGCCCCGAGAACCCCTGACACCCCTGGCACTCCTAGCACCCCTGGAACCGGAACCTCCAAGACCTCACGTTTCTCTCACTCCTCTTCCCCCCTGAACCCTTCAATAAAAAGACTCTGAATTTGAACTTGCGCTCTTGGGTCGTCTTCTGTCCGTGACAGGTACATGCTTTCATTACTAGCAGGCTTGATTACTGTAATGCCCTCTTCACTGGCCTATCAAAAAAAATCTTAACAAGCTGTAGTTAATTCAGAATGCAGCAGCACGTGTTCTGACCAAGACCAAAAAGAGAGCTCACATTACCCCTATCTAAACTCATTGAATGCCAAGCTGTTTTCGGAAGCTTTGTCCTAGAGTGCCAGCAATCTAGACCATTGTTGATGATTTTTGTACAGCCACAGCATATTCTGTGTTATAGCTATGAACACATACAATGGCTCGTTTGAAAGGTTTGACTTTAAGCTCTCAGTGGGTGCAAACCGTGTATTTCTACACGCCTCTGTTCCTGAGAAATCCCAAGCTAAACAGTGGCTAGTTTTCATCAAAATCGCTGTTTTTTTTTTCTAGAAATGGAGATATAACGTCTTTCATGAAATATGAAGTGTTGCATGTAAAGTTTCCGGGAAGTGACTAGCGAGACCTGCCGAGACTGCTACCTAGTGATAGACCCACGAAAATGGCCTGGTTTTGAGCTGACGTGCATGCGTCACTGATTCGACCCAAAGCGGCAACCGAGTTATGATAAAATGTCCAGATAAAATGTCCAGATTGTGCGTTTTCATGAGTTTTCGATCGTCATATATTTAATTTCCATTCATCACAGAGTTCCCAAAATCACATATAAGGTGTGTTTAAGAGTGTCTAGTTTCGTAATTTTTTTTAAAAAAACTAAAAATGTAATATTACGTTTTTGGCACTCAACGCATGGGAAGGAAAAACGTAATATTACGTTTTTGGCATTCAATGCGTTAAAATCCCTTCACTGGCTCCCTCAGTTTGTTTTAGAATTGATTTTAAGGTTTTACTTTTGGTTCTCCTCAACTCCTACTAGCATTTCACACTGCTCCTGCTTCACCTATCCTTTTAGCAATTTCCACTCTTTTTCATTCTTTTATTTCATTTACAAGCTAGTTTAGCAAAGACAGTGAAACCAGTACATTTAAATCTGAAACTTTAGTGGTTAGTTTTTTACTTTAAATGAGCCAGCCAAGTCAACGAGCAAAAACTGAACGGCAATTCACCTTGAAGTTGGATTAAAACAAAATGCGCTCCTCCGGCCAGAGACCCAGGAGATCATGCCGAAAATGTACTGAGCTAGAACAGAGGATTTCTACTTTGGAATCAAAGATGCATGCCCTTCCATCAACGACAGATGAACTACGAGAGGCATCTCATGAAGTGAGTACAGCAACTACTGGAAATGCAGAGAATGTAACCCAGCAGTCTAATATCACTGCTAATAGAGCAGATGAATGCATCGACCTCACAAAGGGAAATGTGAGTACAGAGCCTTGGCACAGGCAAGGTGCCAGACCAAAAAACAAAAAACGTAATACAAGAACTGTAATTACCTCACCAGTAAATTCAGATGTTAACTTCAGGCCTCGTATCAGAAATACAGACAGATCAGCAAACTACTACAGGGCTTGTGGTCCTAAGGGAAGCCCACAGCCCCTAACACTATGGAACAGATTTGAATGCCTCCGGGACGTGAGAGAGGAATTTCCCAGGGAACAGACCCAAAGCAGGCAGCGATCAAACCACAACAATAGAAAGATGGGCACAGACAAGAAGCAGCACTCGACCCCTATTCATCCCACAACCCTCGTTCTAGGCGACTTTGCTGTGAGACATATAAATGGGGAAAGGATGATTGTATGTTGTTTCCCAAATGCTTCAGTGTCTGACACAAAAAACAAGCTTGCAGAACTGGTGTCAAAATATGCAACTATCAAGCGCATCATTGTGCATGTACAGAAAGTTCGTGAGCCTGCCGCCGGTACTTTATGATCCCACACAGGCCATCCCTTGATAAGGGATGTCATGGGTACGACTAGGCTGATGAGAATATGGAGAGCTTTCTGTTCCTTTTTATGTAATAGTTTTGCGAAACACAATAAGGATACACTGCATGTTAGGCTACATTAACTAAAGCGAACAAAATTGGAACTCATACAGAACTCTGCTGCTAGACTTTTAACTAAGACCAAGAAAAGAGAACACATCACCCCTGTGTTAGCTGAACTGCACTGGCTCCCTGTTTCCTATAGAATTGATTTTAAGGTTATGTTAAATACTTACAAAGCTCTAAATGGCATAGCACCTTCATATATCTCTGAGCTTTTAATATCTTATCAACCACAAAAGAAACTTAGATCTGCAAAAAGTGATATCTTACTAAGTGTTATAATCTTATATTAAAATACAAAATCTAGTTTGTATTGTTTTACTTTAAGGATACTTACTTTGAGCTTTCTTGGAAGATTATTTGACTTAAAAAAGTCAAAATCTTCTTAAATTAAGACATAAAAAAAGCAAATTTATCTGCCAATGGATTAAGAACATATATCTTAAAATTTAAGATTGAAGACAATTTGTCTTAAATCTTAAATCTCATTTTAAATTAAGGTACATTTTCTTAATCCATTGGCAGCCGTGGCCTACTGGTTAGCGCTTCGGACTTGTAACCTGAGTGTTGCCGGTTTGAACCCCGACCAGTAAGAACGGCTGAAGTGCCCTTGAGCAAGGCACCTAACCTAACCCCTCACTGCTCCCCAAGCGCCGCTGTAGCAGGCAGCTCACTGCATCGGGATTAGTGTGTGTTCACTATGTACTGGGTGTGTTTCACTAATTCTCGGATTGGGATAAATGCAGAGACCAAATTTCCCTCACGGGATCAAAAGAGTACATATACTGTACTTATACTATATACTTATACTTGATAAATTTGCTTGTTTTTTATAATAAGAAAGATACCCTTATTTTAGAGACTGTTCACATGCCTTTCTTAAAAGGTGGCTTTGGACTATGGAAATGTACATGTAATCTGTAAAGGTTAGTTATTTAACTGGCACACAGAATAGGGTGACCAGACATCCTGATAAGGAAGTGTAACGGAGGCAGACTGAGCTAGCGTGCTAGTTGCCCGTGTAAATCCTCAGGTGGCGGGTTCAAGGCCCGTGAGCGGCGAATGAACCGACCTTGTGACAGAAGCTATAATAAGGGTAATAAATAGCGGTAATAAATACTTACCGCCATAATAAAGAAGAACCTTATAGTGCATTGTTGCAATGCCTTGTCATATCTGCCTCGTTTTAACGGTTAGGACAATGCTGAAGAGAAAGTCATCATTCTCAAAATAACCTATGACTTTCAGTTTTGTTTTCAAATGTTTTCATGTCTGGATAATGGGTGAGGAATGTTTAAGAGACAGACTTTCGTAAATCCTCAAATTATGAGTCTTTTATTTATGGCTGCGCAAAGCACAGGTCTTTATTTGGGGCAGGTTTGTAGCCTATTCGAGGCCTTTATTTTGTGTATTGTATTGAGACATGTGTTTCTTTGGAGCTGCATACCGGTAGGCTATCAAAAGCGGAAGATGTTCGGTTTGGTTTGGGATTTCATTTTGATTTTGACCTTATTGCGTAAGCCTACGGTAGCCTTAATTGAGTTATTTTTTTAATTATGCATGATTTACTTTTTTTTGTTAATTCCTAGGCTGGAATGCCTCGTGGCAACAATTGTGTTTAAATGTAGACTAGTAATGCGTCAGCCTCTGGCAAGCTTAGAAGGAGGTGGCAAGCTTGAGAGCGACGTGTTGGAGACCCAGTGTAGGACAATGACTTTTCATTGGCAACAGTATTAAACCAATCAACAATATAAAGTATTAAGAAGAGCTCTTTTATTTCATTGTTAAATCGACACAATGGAGGCAATTATAACCCCGGTTTGTAGGCTATTTGGGGGCCGTCCTTTATTTGTCCGAGGACTGCACACGTGTTTTAGGTATAGTGCAAGCCTCTCTGATTGAAAGTGCACAGAACTTGTGCATTTACATAACAATGAGGAAATAATGTCTGTCAGTTGATGTGAGGCAATTGTGAAGCGCTTTGGACAAAAGCGCTATACAAATGTAGCCTGGAAAATCCAGACCCTGGTAATCTAGAAAGATTAAGGGTCTGGCCACGAACAATGTAATGGCCCAACTTGAGGGGCGGCAACAAGCATGCATTTAAAAATCTCACTGCACGCAATTGGATAACACTAGACCCTGTTTACTCTGAATGATTTCGGACTTTCGGACTCTGAATGATTTCGGACGCAATCGGATAACACTACGACCAATGTGTGCTGTCCTCCAACGTTGCAGTGCTGTCTTCATCAGTTTAGCTGGTTCCCCGGAATGCAAGGGGAAAAAGTAACGTGCATCATTGCTCATTGCCAGAGTGTCTCGCAGAGACAATTCCATTGTGCTCTCGCGAGAACTCTGGATTTCCAGGGTAATACAAATGCACAAACCATTAATCATCTTTTCTCAGAACCTGCCAGTCTTAGTTAGAGACAGAACAAATTGAAAATTGCCGACACGTTTGTCTGGTTAGTCTCAATTGTCTGTCTGTCTGTCTATCTGTCCGTCTCAATTGACTGAAAATGACAGTGACAGTCTGTCACTCAATGACTTTAAGTTTGTCTTTTGTACAGTATGACGTGGTGCTATGCTGTTTGTTGGAATGTGTGTTGCTGGTTGCTATGTGTTATGACCGAGAGTACAGCTGAAACTGTAGCATACTCTCTGGAGGCTTTTGAGGGGCATCGTACACACACACACTGGACATAGACACACACAGTCATACAGTTACACACACTTTCACGCACACAGTTGAACCAGCATCAAAACAAACACCAAACACACACTCAATCAGGGCAGTTGGACTAGCATTGTATACACACATACACATACAGATTTAATACTTACATACTTACACATACACACACACTCAAACAAACATATGGGACAGTTGGATCAGCAACACACACACACACACACACCCACTCACTCACTCACTCAGGGCAGTTGGACCAGCATCGGCCTTGGTGCAGGAGGAGCTTGAAAGGGCCGCTCTTGCAGCTGACACACTTGTCGCTGGCACCCTCACACGTCTCACAGTTAGGGGAACACTCCTCACATAGCTGTGACATCACATTGGCAAAGGATCCTGGGACACAGTGCTCAACGCACGCACCTTCCTGGTCCAGAATATAGCCTTTAATAAGCCAAAGATAGTAACAGAGGAATGACAGGTCAAATTGTTAGACAGGGTGCAGATAAGTCTATAGCTTACTTTTTGTGTACTGATCAGAGATAGACTAAATTGATTAAATACTTGACTATATACTATTCAAATGAATCATTGAATAATCAGCATTAGTGACATTAAAGTTCAAAGACTCTTTTATTATTATTTTCACTGTTCAAATAATTGCCATAATAATCTATGATATGACCTAATTTGCTGAGGTAATAAATTCAAAAGTGCTTCGGGAAGACATTTTTTTTTCACATACAAGTGAAAAAACACTCCCCCCAATGTCAACACTTATTTCTTTGCATTGATGTGCAACTATAGAGTTGATGAACTCCGGTGATATGCAAATTCCTTGCTGCAGACATTGCAGAGGACTATTTTCAACACTTTATTTTTTATCAACACCATCAGGCCGTTTTTTAAAAGTAAATGTTCCAATCAATGATCCAGGCAGCACATTTTCTTCTCTCTCCTTCATTTTACAGTCTAATTTTTACTGACTAGAACGGCTCAGGGTCAAAGGTCATACGGAATCGATTAATCTGCACTAATTTTTTTAATCAGATATTTTTTCTCAAATTAATTAATCGAAATTAATCAGTTATTTTGACAGCCCTAATATATATATATATATATATATATATATATATATATATATATATATACACTTGGTACTTATATTTAAATATACTTAACATACCGGTACTTATACTAGATGGAAAAGTCGAGTATATTAACTTGTAGCTAGAGATTGATCTTAAAGGCTACATGAGAGATTCTCATTTAATTTCATTTTATTCAGATATTTTTCAGACATTTTATTCCTTTTCGCAGATTCCAATATCACCGGTAAACATATAAACTTAGCACAAAGTAAGGAAATTTGTGTTTGGTAAATTGCTTCTCTGTGGTAACAATCCTTTTTGGCAATACATCTTATAACGTTGGAAGCCCCCCATTTTGTAAGGAACATGCACTTATGTGGATTGTGCCCATGAAGTATGTGGATTGTACCCATGAAAAATTTGCCAAATCTTCTCTGCCATTGATTCACAAACAGGAGCATCAGTAGCGTGTAGAAGAATTGGTCTTGGACCGACTGACGCAATAAAGACATGATTTACATCTAATGTTTAGTGGGAACAGTACGGCTGATGGATCTGTTTCGACCTCACTCTGACCGTCACTACGGTCTAAAAAAGGAATGATCACCTTCGTTCTGCCTATCACCGAGACCATATGTCAACAAAGTCATGCCCATGACCTCCGGAAGCAGAATGACTCGAGCTTGTAAATAGCGGAGATTGCTCCCGGTTCAGTCTCTCACCTTGATCGCCTCATCTGAGACCTGTGATACATGAGTACGTACTTTCACTGCTTTCTTGCTTTGACTGTGTTTGTTAGTCTGCATGTGGCAGTAACCTGTGTTTTTTTTCAGGAAACTTCATTTAACTTTGTTTAACTTATTGACGCCTTTCCTGAGTTCACCCCATACCGCACGGCGGAGGGGCTAGTGTGAGCCTGCTGCCTGCGTTCGCGCACTGCTGCAGGCTGCCGTTTCAGTGTTATTTTCCTTTTGTGTGTGCCAGGTTTCCGGGTTGTTGTTTGTTAACTACTCTGTACCTTATCTGGCTGTTCGCGGCTAGTTGGGCTTGGTGTGAGCCTGCTGGGTGCGTTTGCGCACCGGCGTGGGCCACCGTTATTATTTCTGTTTACTGCTCTGGCAGCTGGAACCTGTGTGGGCCTGATCAGCGCGTATGTGCTCGGCCGCTTAGGCGCTAATGTTACTGTGTGCTTCTTGTTAGCTTTGTTGTTGTGTGCTAGGCTACTTGCAAAAGGTAAGTTTAGCTGTTTGTGTCTGCTAGGTGCAGTCTTGCACGAGGTGCGGGCTGCTGTGTGTCTTTTCTCCAGTTGTCCACTGGTGTACGTCGGCGCGTGCGTTCGCGCACTGGTGGCCGCCTTCTTTGTGTATCTGTTGTGTACCCCGTCGCTGCTGTCCGCAGCTAGCTGGGCCAGTGTGAGCCTGCTAAGCGTGTCCGCACGCTGCTTCAGGCCACCCGTGTACTGTATTACACCACTGCTGTATCTCTTTACGGGTTGCTGCTTGCAGACCCAGTGCGTTGTACGGCCAAGGTAAGTGCCTTATTGTATTGTATTGTGTTGTATTGCATTGTGTTTTTCTGTGGTAGGCAATGGCGGCACACTACTGCAGAGTCTGTAGGGCCACGATGGCCCCCAATGACGGGCATAGAGAGTGCCCCGCTTGCCTTGGGGCCGCCCACCTCCTGGAGGATGTCGACAGCCCCTGCAGCGCAGCCTGTGACCTTCCTAGGGAGGAACGGCTCCGCCGGGCTGACCAGGCATGTGGCCACGTGCGTGGACTGGAAAGGCGGCGCTCACCCGACCGACCATCCCACTCTCATAGGCATGGCCGTAAGCATACGCACAAGCGTAAACGGCAACATGAGTCCCCTTCCAGGCATGATCAGGTGGAGGTCCCTGGACCTGCTAAGCGCTCGGCTCCAGCTGCCGTGACCGAGGGTAATGGCACGGAGTCGCTTCAGATTCTCTCAGCTCTCCAGGCTCTGGCTAGGAGGATGGACAGGCTGGAGGGTCTCCAGGGCACGTCATCCCCTTCTCTGCCCCCTGGCCAGGAAGGTCTCTCCCCATCCAGGCCTGAGAGCCATGGTGCGGATGTTGATCTGGGTGATGTGGATGCGCTGTCGCTCCATGCCCATCGTTCTACGATCGATGACGTAAGCGGGGACGGCCTCCTGGATGAGCTACATTCAGACATGGTGCAGCCAACTGATGAATCCACGGTGCCAGGGGAGGTCCCCGTCGGCTCCTTGATGTCACGGGTGTTGAGTGCCTCCAAGATCCTGGGTCTTCAGGCCCCTATGCCAGACATGGCTTCCCTTGGGGGCGTCTGGGAAGGAGTCTCGCACAGCAGCCCACCACCCTGTATACCCGTGGCAGTGGATTACACGAAGGTGCTGCAGACGGCATGGGGTAAGTCGCTACAGCGCCCCCAATTCAATCCAGGTTGCCGTCAGCTGGCAAAGGCTGCCTATCCGGCCGACTCAGGGCTAGGGGATATGCCACCGGCCGAGCAGTCCATCGCCGCCTGGACTTCCCTGGGGCCTGCCAATGCATCTCCCAATCCACGCTGCCCGCGTAAGGAGTGTGCCAAGACGGACCGTCTCATCAGTCACTGCTTTGACGCATCAGCACGGGCAGCCCGTATGGGCAACGCCCTGGCCATCACTCTGATGGCTCTGCGAAAAACGATGAGCCCGGAGGACCATGATGCAAGGGCCCTGGTGGATGCCGCACTGTCAGCCCACTCCCAGCTGACGCGTGATGTGGGGAGTGCTATGGCCTCTGCGGTGCTGTGCCGTAGACAGGTGTGGCTTGCCCAAACCTCTCTCCCTGATGCCATCAGGACAGACCTGTTAGGTCTCCCCGTGGTGCCTGGGCATGTGTTCCATCCAGACTCCCAGGGGGTGCTGGACAGAGTGGAACAGGCTGGCGCTTCTAGAGAAACTGGTCAGCGTGTGTGCCACAGGCGGGCTCCGGTTCCCCACAGGGCAGCATCAGGTAAGTATAGGCGGTGGCAGCCCGCCCTAACACCACAGGTAAGTATCAACTATGCTGCCCCACGGGACCGGCGCTTTCGTGCACCAGACCAGAGCTCAGCCCCAACTCCCTGGCCCAGAGGACAGCAAAGACCTCGACGGGGCGCAGGCAGAGGTGCAGGCCGCGGTGGCGGTCCTGCCTAGGGATCCGGGGCTGCCCGTCGATTGCCCTTCCCAGCTGTCCAGGACCTCCTGGGAAGGGATTGTGCCAGATTCTTGGGTTGTGGCTACAGTGACTCACGGTTACCGCCTACAGTTTCGACGGCGGCCCCCTACGTTTTCAGGGGTCAAGATGACGTCTGTGAAAGACCCCCTTTTAAATTCCGTGCTTGTCAAGGAGGTCCAGGAGTTGCTTCTGAAAGGGGCCATCTCAGAAGTACCGCTGCACGCACGGCACACTGGGTTTTATTCCAAATATTTTATTGTGCCCAAAAAAGACGGAGGTTACCGGCCGGTCCTCGACCTCAGGCCCTTGAACCAGTCCCTCAAGGTGCTGCCATTCAAAATGGCCCACGTTGGAATAGTGATTCGTTCCATCCAGGAAGGGGAGTGGTTTACGTCTCTGGATCTAAAAGATGCGTACTTCCACGTCCCTATCTGCCCAGCACACAGGTCCTTCCTCCGCTTCGCCTTCCAAGGCAGGGTGTTCCAGTTTCAGGTCCTCCCATTTGGCCTTTCACTGGCCCCCAGAATTTTTACTCGCGTGGTGGCAGCCGCGCTAGCCCCCCTGCAGGTCCAGGGCCTAAAGATCCTACCGTACCTGGACGACTGGCTAATTTGTGCCCCATCTCAGGTGCAGGTGGTGCACGACACCAACACGGTTCTGACCCATATCCAGGCTCTGGGTTTCACGGTCAACTGGAAAAAGAGCAACTTGCAGCCCCGCCAGCAGGCGGATTTCCTTGGTGTCCTCCTCGACTCGGTCAGCATGACGCCGTCTCTCACTCCACGGAGGGCAGACAGCTTGACCGAGGCTCTGACAGGCTTTCGGCTGGGCAGACTGGTCACCGCCCACAAAGTCCAGAGGCTGTTGGGCTTAATGGCCGCGGCAGCTGCGGTACTGCCATTGGGCCTGCTGAAGGCACGCCCCCTGCAGTGTTGGTTCAATGCCTTTCAGCTCCACCCGAGAGACGACAGGCATGTGAAGTTGCGGGTGTCTCCTGCTTGCATCTGAGCCCTACGTCCTTGGACGGACAGGAGGTTCTTACTCCAGGGTGTTCCACTGGGGGGCCTTCCTCACAAGAGGCAAGTCATCTCGACAGACGCTTCTCTGACAGGCTGGGGAGCTGTCTGGGAAGGGCTGTCAGCGAGGGGCGTGTGGCCTCCCTCCTGGACGTCAGAGCACATCAACGTCCTCGAGCTGAAGGCCATCCATCTCGCCCTGCAGAGGTTCCTGCCAGGGTTGCGAAGCCAACATGTTCTGGTGAGGTCAGACAGCACCTCGGCGGTGTATCATGTCAATCACCAAGGCGGCACGAGGTCCTGGGGGTGCCTCCAGGTGGCGGAGGAGTTGCTGTCATGGGCATGGCCGCGTCTGGCTTCAGTGAGGGCAGTACACGTTCCAAGTGTGGAGAACAGGGCGGCCGACATTCTCTCCAGGACCGGGCCACTCCCGGGGGAATGGAGATTGAACCCAGAGGTGGTCAGCCAGGTCTGGGCTCAGTATGGGACTGCACAAGTGGACCTGTTTGCGTCGGCAGAAACGACTCACTGCCCAGAGTGGTACTCTCTCGTGGGACAGGGAGGCAGTTTGGGCCTGGATGCTCTGTCACAAGACTGGCCGACAGGCTTGTTGTACGCTTTTCCTCCATCCCCTCTTGTACCTCAGGTCCTGCGGAGGATCAGGGAGGGCCAACACACAGTTCTGCTGGTTGCTCCACGGTGGCCGGCGAGGCCTTGGTTTCCAGACCTTCTCCGGCTCCTGCGGGGTCAGCCATGGCAGTTACCCTGCCGGGCGGATCTTCTGTCACAAGCAGACGGGCAGATCTGGCATCCGAACCCAGGTGCCCTGCGCCTGTGGGTTTGGCCCCTGCAGAGTCAGTCATTGAACAGCTAGCTGAGTCTGTGCAGGAGACTCTGAACAACGCCAGGGCTCCTTCTACTAGAGCTTGCTATGCACTCAGGTGGAGGATCTTTTCGGATTGGTGTGCCAGCTTGGGTCTTAAGCCAGCGGTTTGCCCTGTGCCACAAGTTTTGCGCTTCTTGCAGTCCTATTTGGATCAAGGAAAGGCGGTCAGTACTGTGAAGGTTTATGCCTCGGCCATTTCAGCCTTTCACCAGGGTGCGGATAACAGGCCCTTGGATAGGCATCCACTGATTGGTCAGTTTTTAAAAGGGGCCCGCCGGTTGTGTCCAGTTCGCACTTTGCGGACACCAAACTGGGATTTGCCCACCGTTTTAATGTCTCTTACTGAAGGCCCGTATGAGCCCATTTTAGATGCAGATCTGCGATCTTTGTCTCTGAAAACTAGCTTTCTCCTGGCTCTTTGTTCGGCCAGGCGCGTCGGGGAGCTGTGCGCCCTCTCCGTCAGCGAAGACTGCCTGAGGTGGCAGGCAGGGGGCACTGGCGTGTCACTTTGGCCTAATCCAGCCTTCCTGCCTAAGGTTCTAAGTCAGCAGTCTATCAACCAGGTTCTGGAGCTGACCCAATTCCAGCCGTCTGCTGCCTCACAGGCAGAGCGCGACAAGTTGCTCACTCTGTGCCCAGTCAGGGCTTTGAGAGCTTATCTGGCCCGTACGCAGTCGTTGAGGAGGGAACACACTCAACTTTTTGTCTGTTATGGGGCGGCGAAGCAGGGACTACCGCTTTCCAAACAGCGGCTGTCGCATTGGCTGGTTGAGGTTATTTCCCATGCCTACCAGACTCTGGGAATGCCGGTCCCTTCGGGTACAAGGGCTCACTCCACCAGGAGTATGGCTACGTCTTGGGCTGCCCTTAAGGGGGTACCAGCAAGCGATATCTGTGCAGCGGCTTCATGGGCGACGCCTTGCACTTTTACCAGGTTTTATAGGGTGGACTTCACTCGCCCAGCTCCGGTTGGCGACGCTGCCCTCATGTCCGTGACCGAGCGAGGTTTTAATGGTTAGCTTAGAGCTCCTCGCGACTTTTTTGGTATGTGTCATCCCTTTTTTAGACCGTAGTGACGGTCAGAGTGAGGTCGAAACAGATCGTAAGTTACGCATGTAACTATGGATCTGAGAGACCGAGGGATGACCGTCACTATCCTTGTCGCTCGGACCATCCTGAGGCGCTCAAGGTAGGAGACTGAACCGGGAGCAATCTCCGCTATTTACAAGCTCGAGTCGTTCTGCTTCCGGAGGTCATGGGCATGACTTTGTTGACTCGGTGATAGGCAGAACGAAGGTGATCATTCCTTTTTTAGACCGACAGTGACGGTCATCCCTTGGTCTCACAGATCCATAGTTACATGCGTAACTTACGATTTCTATAACTGTCAGTTTCCCAGCATGTGAAGGTCAATAATGTTTTATCTGATGTTCTTATCTCTTCCACTGGTTCACCATAGGGCTGCATCCTCTCACCTCTTTTATTTGTTTTATATATAAATATGTGCTAAAGCCAACATCCAAGACGACATGTTATCAAGTTTGCTGACGACTCTGTCATTGTGTCTCTTTTAAATTCAGATGATCATGGCCACGGCCCTGTGGTGTCAGATTTTATCAACTAGCGTAATTACAGTGCATGAGAATGCACTGTACTGTCTTCTAACGCGTTTAATGCAGCTTCAACCGTTTAACCTAGAAACTTCATTCAAACTATGTTACGTAGGTCTTACTTAGGACAAGAGTGCTATGTATTTTTCAGCTTTGTAACTTTTATACTTTTTAAACTATTAATTAAAAACTGTTCAAAATTTCCCCATAGACTTAACATGGGCTGATGACATCACAATAGAGCCGTAGCAATTAGAATCCTATGGCAGGTGTTCAGGCCACCTGGATCAACTGCCAGTCTCAGGCTTTAAGCATACAAACTGGCTCTATTAAGACTACACATCCTGTTCAACTGCTTCCTCTCCCAAAAACTGTTTCAAAATAAAAGTCCTCACTACAATATTTCACTGTTAAACGATTTAACCCTTTAAACTACTGAACTTTTTAACTGTTCAGCCATTGTAACTGTTACTTGTCATCAACTATGACTCCTACCCACTGTAGCTAGTTGGCATGGTTAGCATACAATAGTTAGCATGTTAGCATTGCTAACATTGTTAGCATTTTTAACAAAACTGCTAAAAATGATTAGCTAAGTTAGCTAAGTCATATGGTTAGCATAGTTAACATGCTAGTTAACATAGTTAGCATTTTAACATTGTTAGCATGCTAGTTAGCATAGTTAGCATAGCTACTAAAAATGATTAGCTAGGTTAACTAAGTCACATGATTAGCATAGTTAGCATGTTAGCATTGCTAACATGTTAGTTAGCATAACTACTAAAACTGAAAACATTAGCTAAGTTAACTAAGTTAAGTAACTTGGTTAACATTATTATCTTTGTTAACATAGTTAGCATAACTGCTAGCAAACATTGGGGCCATTCCAACTGTTAGTTATCGTCAACTATCTACCTTATTAAATTATCACCCTTTTTAACTGTTCAGTCATTCCAACTATATTAAACCTTATCTACCAAGCAAATAATTTAACCATATATATTTATACATTATATTTTTGCATTTTCATGCACTGTATTTCCTTCAGGAAATGCTTTTCTAGTTCATGGTGTAATTCATCCTTTTTAGATATCAATGTTAGTAAGACCAAGGAGATGATTGATTGATTTTAGGAAAAAACAGGATACCATCTCCCCTGTTGTCATTAATGGTCAGGCTGTGGAAACTGTTCAGAAATATACATATCTTGGGACTGTGATTGACAACAAACTAACATTTGAGCATCAGGTTGACAATGTGTGTAAGAAAGCTCACCAAGGCATGTACTTTTACCGTAAACTCAGACATTTGAATGTGGACAGCACTTTTATGAAGATGTTTTACTGTTGTTTGATTGAATTTGTTCTTACTTTTTCTTTTATTTGCTGGTATATGGGTCTTTAACTCTGAAGAACAAAAAATCCATCTATAGTAGAGTTAAGGAATGTAGTAAGATTGCTGGGGCTACCTTAGTTAACATTCCTTCCCTGCATAACAGAGCACTCAAAAAAACCTGTGTCCAACAGATGTAAGACAAATAGATACAAGAATTCTTTTATACCCAGTCACCAGGTTTTTAAACACTCTCATTTGAGTGTTTTTACAAGTACCTTCCCTCAAGGTGGCCGTGACAGGAAGACAGCAAAGGTAGGGTAAAAACAGAACCTTCATAAAATAAAAATTTTATAACCTCTCGAAACACTTACAACGTTTACAATACTTTGATTTATCTGTAGAACACCTCACCACACTACTATAAAAGTGTCATTCTATTTTGAACATTGTCAGTGGTGTAAAATAGTTTGTTTTTGACGTGAGTTTATGCCCGGTTCGCTTTCACTGTAAGACAATTTGGAGTTAATGCAAATGACATTCTTGCTGAAAAAACTCCTCCAATTAACATAATTATGCGCTCAAACAAATGTTTAACCTGTTAGCTTCTGAAAATAGACCCTAGGTTGTTTTTGGTCTGGAAAGTTCCTTTTAAAATAATGGTTAATTAATTAATTAATTAATAATATTGCACCTCCATTCTTGCCATTCATGCTACACACATGTTTTTAAGGTGAAAGAAAGTATTTATTTTCTAGTATTTCTCGGTTAGTTTTATTTATCATTGTTACACATTTGCATCTAATAATTTGCATTTTATTTTGCAGCATATAGTTTGATTATTATTTGTGCACTTACCTGTAAAGCATGATGAACAGTCTAGAGCCTTTGGACCAAAACATGTTTTGCATGACACGTCACAGTAATGGCATTCACTGTCAATTCCTTTTAAAGAAAGGAATTTCATAATGTCAACACTGACAAGAAAAAGACAAAGAATACTTCTATTTGAGATCAGTATTCTTTTCCCTGCAACAAAACTACACTGCATACTATTAATTTGACTGGATTTACAGGTTTTTTTTTCAATAGCTTCAATAGCTAAAACAGGGCCCGTTTTTCCAAAACACTACACACAATTAACACAACACCACACCCAAGTAGAATTTGTCAGATTTTTTTGAAATGAAACACTTGAGTCCAAACTATACAATTATTTATCAAAACTCGAGTATCTTATCATATCACAAACACATCCACCATATGACCTGATTATGTTTGAATCGGTTACACACTAAATATACTCAACACAAAACACATTAGACAAATCAGGTTTTTCTACTCAATGCAAAAAAAAAATTCTCTCCACATTGTGAAGTACAACTACTTACACACAAAATCATTGCATATCATATCATACATTTTTTTTTACAGTAAATATATCATTATAACCCCATTTCCCTAATACCATAACCCCATATGACATCTGCAAACCTATACACTAATTTTCAGCCTTATTTACAGACAGTTTTCTATTTCATAAACACTTTTTTGTAAAACAGTGTCTCTTCTTTCTCTTCCTCTCTGTGCTACATTGCATAACATTTCTGTTGTTGACAAGGGATCACCTGTAGCCCAGTGTTTAGACTGATTTTTGAACCCAGTAGTTGTGTTTTCGACAATGTGTGTAAGAAAGCTCACCAAGGCATGTACTTTTACCGTAAACTCACATTTGAGTGTGGACAGCACTTTTATGAAGATGTTTTACTGTTGTTTGATTGAATCTGTTCTACCTTTTTCGGTAACACTTTATAATAACTACACACAATTTATCATTTATTAAGCCTTTGTTAATTATTAGTTAATGGTTTGTTCATCATTAGTAATTTCTTGTTCATACATAATTTATCATCAGTAAAGCATTTGTTCACACAATTATAAATGGTTTGTTCACAGTAAATAAGCCTATCCAAAATATGTTTGTAAGTACTGTACATGATTTATACTTAATAAGTAATGAAACAACCACTTATAATGAAATAATTTTCTTATTATAAACCAGTTGCAAACTATTACAAAATGCTTTGTTCATCATTTGTAAAGCATTGTTCCTATGTTAATTCTCATAAATAAAATATTTGTACACACAGTTATAAATAGTTTGTTCATAGTAAATAAGCCTATATCTAAAATAGGTTTATGAATTATTGTTAATACTTAATAAATTATGCAATATACACATGCACTGAGTTAGTTTAGTTAGGGTGAGGATACATATTTTATAAACCACTTCCTAATACTATAATTCATGATTAACTCAGGGGTTACAAGTGGTTAGTTAATGATATTTTGTGAGCTTATCTAAAGTGAGGACTTTCTATGCCTTGCAACACATTTTCAAATGAGTTGTAAAGATTACATTCACATTCATTCATTTAGCAGACAAGCGACGTACACATGTCAATTAAATTGAAGGCCATTGACATAACAGTGAAGGCCGGGAATCGAACCCCCAACTTTTCAGGCTACTGCATGCTAGTCCAGGGCCCAGTTTCCCGATAACAACGGAGACACGCTCTGACGAGGGTTTTCTACGATTCATCTTACGATCGTTCGTTTGGTTTTTCCGACTGTTTCCCGAACATGCTCGTAGCGTGAACGCGCATGCACTGCTCTTAAGATGCTCTTAAGGGGAGCTGTCCACGTTAATAGTTCTGAAATATGCTCTGATTTGACGGTGATGTCAGGTGACTGCACGTCACAGCTATAGGCCTACCATTTAAACCTCGGATCTACACATTAATTCACATCAATACGAAAATAGAAACACTTTGACATCTGCATGTAGGTTATATACCACACAGAGACATAAATAATTGTAATTATTTTAAGATTAGATTGTTGCACCATGCAATAATTTTTCGCGGTGTCACTTAAGAACACGTTTGAAGATAATAAAGAAGTCGAGTAAGAAAGAGAGGAAATGTGTAGGCTTAGATTTTGATGCAGTAGGCTACAGACTAAACCACATGTTGCTTTCTCTGCTTTTTACCTCATGGGCCTAATAAAATATTCACTTAGCAAAGATAATGTCAAACTATTCTGGCAACGTCTCGTTTCATAACTTGATTGCATTTTTGTCAGCTTTTCATCACATTATTATGACCATTAAATGTAGGCTATAGGCTACTATTTTGCATGCTAAAATCTGATTCATCACAGGTAAACACAATAAAGAATGGGAACGTAAATTGGATTATGTATTGTAAGTTGTAATTCCTCTGTATGTCCTGTTGGTGACCTCAGTGAGAAGTACTGTTAAGACGCTCTTAGCCAGTAACGAGTACTCTGGAGCACTTGTAGATCTACGAGTGTTTTCACAACGCTCTTAAGCTACGATGGTTTCGGGAAACAGTCGGAAAATCTTAAGACGTTCGTAAGAGGGACTTTACGACGCTCTTAGGCTTAAGATGCTTTCAGGGAACTGGGCCCAGCTCCTTATCCACTACACTACCTTGGCCCAGATGGAAACCCCTACAACTATGCAAGAGTTTCTGTTTTCTTCTACTACACACTGTTATTAAACATAAACTATTATTAAATGCTGTATTCTTCATTTGTAAAGCATTATTCCTACATTAATTCTCATCTGTAAATCATGTTTACACACAGTTAAAAATGGTTTGTTCATAGTAAACACGCATATCTATATTATATTTTTTAATTGACTGTTGTAATACCACTGGGTAGAGGTAGTGTAGTGGATAGGGAACCGGGTTAACATGCAGTAACCCATAAAGTTGGGGGTTCAAACCCCAGCGTCCACCAATGTGGCCTTGCCCTTTAATTTCATTGACATGTGTAAGTCGCTTTGGGTGAAAGTGTCGGCTAAATGAATAAATGCAAGTGTAAACTTTATAACTCATTTGTAAATGTGTTGCAAGGCATAAAACATCCTCACTTTAGATGAGCTCACAAAATATCATTAACTAACCACTTGTAACTCCTGAGTTAATTATTAATTATAGTATTAGAAAGTGGTTTATAAAATATGTATCCTCACCCTAACTAATCATTAATACATGTGTACTGTTAAATAATGGAAATATTACTTAATCAAAAAAAATATTATTGCATCATTTATTAAGTATTAACAATAATGTATAAACATATTTAAGATATAGGCTTATTTACTATGAACAAACTATTTATAACTGTGAACAAATGCTTTACTGATGATAAATTAGAAATTACTAATGATGAACAAACCATTAACTAATAAGTAACAAAGGCTTAACTAGATGTACCGCATAGCGGTACAAAATATGACCGCCGCTCAGTCCTGTACATCCGTTCCGCGAAAATAAATCACACTTCAATTTGTCTCCATATTTTACTCCATCCCCCACTCTTGAAACTTTTGTGTATGCTTGTTTGGCATGCCTGAGTGTGTGTGTGCGGCTGCACAGAAAGTAGCCTACTGGTGCTGAAAAGGTGAATAGATTGTAGAATAGCCAAAGAAGATGTAGCATTGTTATAAAACCTTTAAAATCTCTAAACAATCACAAGTAGGGCAGTTCATCACAGTTCATCCATTGCAACTGGATTGATGAAAAGTCACTTACACCTGTAGGCTACATTGTATTTGGGAAAAGCAAAAGGTATCAGCATAATGTTATTTATTTATTTATTTATTTATTTATTTTTTATGTATTTTTAAACAAAAACATCTCTGTCAGTTCCATGCCGTTTTCAACAGCTATCAAAAACAAAGGTCATTTTTGGATGGATGGATTTTTTCGTGAATGTTTCTCCTTCTACATAAGATTTTAGTCATCTTTAGTTCATGTAATACTTTATTGTCAATGCACAAATTAAGTAACAGTAGTCTGAAACGTTATTGTTAATGCACAAATTAAGTAACAGTAGCCTAGTCTGAAACGAAATGCTGTTTTACATCTAACCAGTGGTGCAAATAACTGACATGTCCAAATGGGCCTTGATGAAATGCGTCGCTAGACTGTTCATACACATTTTAACGGGCCAAAGTTGAAGAGCTTTTGTCCGTTATTGTTAGTGCAAATATAGGCTGATTCATGTTCCCTTGCATTGTTTAACTGAGGTCCATGGCTAGTCTGGCTTTCATCAGACCAAGCTCAATCTTTTAAAAAATCAAAAAATAAATAGCGGGCAGATCAGAGTTATGACAAAACGGTAACTAACAAACTAGATCCTAATAGAAAGCTGTTAGCTTCCCTAAGCTACAGGTAGGACTATAAGGTAGGCCTATTTACAACATAAATTGTCAATAGGCTATGCTGGCGACACAAATAAAATCTCCTTTGGAAACCAATGGCTTACGCCTTACAGTATCAAGCGGACTTGAACTGTCATATCGTGGCGAAAAGTTGTAATAACATTCACGCAGCTCCATGAGTCAAGGAAAGCGCAAATGAAGTAGCCACTTCTAAATGGGACCCACTACACAGTAGCTTAAGGTGTTTTGCTAAAGCAGCCATAATGAAATGAAGGTGTCATTGTTTGGATACTTCACACACACGTGCTTTTTAATTTCACAGACTACAACTACCAAGCTGTAATCAAAGCACATCGATTCCCCTCGCACACCCTGCACGCACTTAAAACAAAATAAACAGGCGTCTCAGTCTCACGCATGTATAGGCAAAACTGTATCAGACCGGTGTAACGTTGGTAAATCTTCCATTGCACAGAATGATTTTGTAGCACGTGCAATAAATGACAGTCGAAAGATACAAACAGTGCTGCTATACATTTGCTTGGTATAACCGCATTTATAGTTCTCTACAAATGCAATAAATCAAATGCCTCCATCACTCAACCAACGCTAACGGTAACATTACCTAGGTCCTTATTGATATTACAAGATTAACGTACCTGCAGTAAAAACCAAGCATGTCCGATAAACATCCTCAGATTTATTTCGGCTTCAAGAAGAAATGGGAATTACACTTCATGTGAACATCGTCCTATCCTTATTAGATGTTCGCTGCGGTAAATTACAGTCCTTGTATGAAGCGTCCATTGTTTTTTCCAACCCACTTTTAACTTCCAACAAAATTACGTCTCACTTCAACGATGCGCCATCTAGTGGACAAATGACTACTTCTCGCCAATACTGAAAATGCAGCCATGATGATGATGATGAATATTTATTTTGGCTTTCTTTTAATCCTACTGAATTTGTAATTATGTTCTAATACCGATAGTATGTGGGTGCCTGTGTGTGTGCATGTGTATATGTGTGCACCACCATTTACAGGCCAATGAGTGTACAGTCACTAAATGTACACATAACCTAATTTTTTTAGACCCCCCCATGGATGAAATTCTACGAAACTTGGCATACCCCCGGAGAATGCCAGGTCAATCATACACATAAAATTTGGTGCAGTTCGGAACATCTTAACTGAAGATAGGGGCGATTAAAGCAGAATAATATTGCATTTTCATTTTTTACCGGGGGGTGGGGGTGCAAATCACAAATGAGTGATTATGAGCCAGGTTGATGTGGGCCCTTGAGACCAACATACCATAAAAGATTCTTCATCCTCAGTGCCACGGCTCAGGTAGTTATTTAGGAAAAACGTTTTTTTTTTTTTTTGCGGTTCAGGGGGCCCAGCACGGGGGGAGGGGGGGGGACGAAATGAAATTTTTCCTTAAAAGTCTAGTGGGGCTACATACCCACCAAATTTCATGTACCCCGGTGGTTCGGTGTCCCGGGTATCAATGACCAAAAATTCAGGGAGTAGATGACGGGAAAAATTCTTGAATTGTGTGCATGTGTGCGTCTACAAATTTATGTTTATGTGTGTGGGTGTGTGTGTGTGTGTGTATGTGCGTGCTTGTGTGTTTGCCTGCGTATGTGTGTTTGTGCATGTGCATGCATGCGTACATATGTCTACTGTGTGAGTATGTGTCATACGTATGATTACTGTAAATGTATGTGTGTGCGTGTGTATCTGTTTATGCACATGTGTGCACATGGAATGGGTTAACATGACCCCTGGAGGCAAACATACGGAAAAAATTGGTCATTCATTGGCCCTACAGTTCTCAAGATATTCACAGAGAACTGTGTCTGCCCTACCCTCCTTTCGGGGGGTCCAGTCCAGCGGGGGGGGGGGGCTACAGATCAAAACGAAGAATGACGGTTCCATGCTATCCATGTGGGGGTACATGCCCACCAAGTTTTGTGTACCCCGGTCTTTCAGTGTCCCGGGAATCCTTGTTGGTGTACGTCACTAAATGTACACATAAATTATTTTATTGTAAGGCCCCCCATGAACGAAAGTACACAAAACTTGGCATGCATTCGGAGGGTGTCATAATGATCCTACACTTTTAATTTTGTGCAGTTTTGACCTTGTCAGCCAGAGATATTGTGATGAAAACACCTAATTTTTTGCTTTTTAATTTTTAACTAGGTGGCGCTATACATGAAATAAGTGGTAATGGGATGGGTTGACATGCCCCCTTAAGACCAACATACATAAAAAAGGTGGACCTCCTAGGCCCTACGGTTCTCGAGATATTCACAGAAAACTGTCTCCGGCCACCTACAGGCCAGTTGGTGTATAGTAACATAAATGAATTTATTGTGTGGCCCCCCATGAACGGAATTCCACAAAACTTGGCGTGCATACAGAGGGTGTCATAATGATCCTACACTTCCAATTTCGTGCAGTTTTGACTATGTTAGGTCACAGATACCTTCAATTACAACACCTCATTTTTACTTTTTTGTGTTTAACTAGGTGGCGCTATACATGAAATGAGTGGTTATGGAATAGGTTGACATGGCCCCTCGAGATCAACATACAAAAAAAAAATGGTCCTCTTAAACCCTACGGTTTTCGAGATATTCACAGAAAACTGCGTCTGCCCTACCCTCCTTTCGGGGGGTCCAGTCCAGCGGGGGGGCTACAGATCAAAACGAAAAACGATGGTTCCATGCTATCCATGTGGGGTTACATGCCCACCAAGTTTCGTGTACCCTGGTCTTTCAGTGTCCCGGGAATCATTGACGGAAATTTGGGCATGCGAAAAAGAAAAAAAAAAAGAAAAAAAAAAAAAAAAAAATCTGACTAAAGCGGCGGTCATAATAAATTATGAATTGTGTGTAGTTATTATAAAGTGTTACCACTTTTTCTTTTATTTGCTGGTATATGGGTCTTTAACTCTGAAGAACAAAAAATGTCTCCATAGTAGAGTTTAACGAATGTAGCAAGATTGCTGGGGCTACCTTAGTTAACATTCCTTCCCTGCATAAGAACAGAGCACTCAAAAAAGCCTGTGTCCAACAGATGTAAGACAAATAG
This sequence comes from Alosa sapidissima, assembly GCF_018492685.1. NCBI lineage: Eukaryota > Metazoa > Chordata > Actinopteri > Clupeiformes > Clupeidae > Alosa > Alosa sapidissima. The sequence goes on along the minus strand of NC_055967.1, from coordinate 9,047,129 downwards.
ATACAAGAACTCTTTTATACCCAGTCACCAGGTTTTTAAACACTCTCATTTGAGTGTTTTTACAAGTACTATTTATTATGTTCTTATGTTTTTATATTTACAGTTTACTTTATGTTGTATTTTATGTCCACTGTTTTGGTGAGCCCTCATGTTGTATGTCTGTTTATGAATATGCTCTCTCTGCTGGCTGCATAACAAATTGCCCCTTGGAGATAATAAAGACACCTTGAACCTTGAAGTTCACTTGCAGTGCACCTAAAAGTTCACTATGTTTACACCTTTAAAATACTTTAACTATACTATACTATTCTTATACTTTAATAAAATACTTTACTTTAATCAATTGGTTTATGGGTATGTATTTTGAAAGATAGTGCCTTGAAATCAGAAAGAGGAGACATTATCGGAGATTTCTGTCTAAAGTGAGAAAAGTACATAAATCAATGTATGTAGTGTTTTGCAAAAAGTGTGAGGCTGATAATGTGCTTATTGTGCAAATCTAGGCGGATGTTTTGCTCCTTGAGTGTAAGATTTCGCTAACTGTGGAATACTTTTGATTTTAGTTTTTAAGCAATCATAAAAAACTGTAACGCAGATGCTGACATTAATTTAGGAACATGTTCTTCGTGGTTAGTTTTGTAAAATAAGAGTTAGAATTGAAGAACTGACTTTCAAAACAACACCCTGGCGTATAGCCTACTGTGTTTGAATTCACTGTAGCGTATATCCTCCTATAGCCTGCACAGTGCAAGGTCTGCTTTATCATATCACATCCTAATAGCCTAGCCTAGACTTTAGACTTTTTATTTGTTTGCGTTGCCTCTATTTGTCAGTTGAGTCAACATGTTGAGTTGTTATCTCGGATTTCCACGGCAACGACACTGCTTTCAGAGGCGACCAAGAGAGCGCCATCCGCCAAAACTAGGCTCGGTGCATAGCCTACTTAAAACAGAGCAGAGCGACCGGAGAACCACTACAGTATCGCGTCTGAAAACAGGGGTGTTGTATGTTGCAATTGCAAACTTTGGCTAGACATCATCATGAACAGAAGGCGTTTTGCTGCACTCAGGGATGGATTACTGAACGAGCCTACCTGGCCCAGGCCTACAGACTACTTTGCTTTGCTCTTTGCCTTTTTTCTTCTTCCTCCTCCTCGTCCCCCACCTCGCATGACGTCATTGACGCATTTGAAAGGCTTTTTAGAACAAATAAGTGACTCAAAAAATACAATACTTAGCGGTGTGTATTTTCTCTGTCCCCTCTTTCGAATGCAACATTCAAATTTCTAGACAAAAAATTATATCCCGAGAAAAGTGGATTTTGAGGGGTACAGCTCCATAGATCTCCATTCATTCTGCACTTATTCGTGAGCGCCCTCACGTGGAACCATAACAGGAACTGCAACCAGTTCAGAAACCAGAAGTTTCCCGAGAGTGGCAGTTTTCCCCTTATTAGACATTCTCTGATTTTATCTAATTTGCAGGTGTCAGGGAGCCGCTATATGCGGAAAACTCCCGGAACTTCCGGGAGACTTGGGATGTCTGTCAATGACATGTCTGCTATATTTGAATTTAATTTTTGACACTTGTTGACACTTAGCAATGGAGAAAACCAGTAAGACCTGTTTACGCTCTGAACTAGCTTATATTGGTTGTTCACATCATTTGAAACAAGTGTGATCAATTTTGAGTAGTGTTTACGTAAGTTCCATGCAAGTATACTGAATAACTCACTTTGAATTAGTATTACAACTGTAGCTGTTGGTCAAGGTATTGCCCATATCAGTCCCTGCTTTAATGAAGCTTTCTGCTGGGAGATTCTGTGCTCCTTGGGCCCTTTGTCTTATTATTTTTACTTACTCTCAAAAAAATGTACATTGTACATTGGATAGTAGATTTTACTCTTGTGTGTGTTTGGTTTAACGACATGTATGTGTAATGTCATATGTGGACATGTTCTAACTTTCTGAGGTGGGCAGGGGGGCCCTTTTCATGTCAGTACCCAGTGGCTCATAATCCGTCCATGGCTGCACTCACCGTCAAAATATTGTCCCTGTTGGCAGGGCACAGGGCACTGGCCGTAAACGGGCAGGGTGCCACTTGGGCACAGGTCGCAGTCCCTCATGTGTGGGCCGTGGCACGTCTGACAGGACGTGTGGCAGGACTGGCAACGCCACCCGCTGCCATCTCCAAACGAGCCCTCGGGACACTCTTTCACACAGTCAAAACCTGACACGGGATGGGTAAATAAATGAATAAATGAATGAAGGAAGGAAGGAAGGAGAACATAGCATGTCACATTTTAAAACATAAAAATCAAGGCCATTAATCATTTTCTATTTATCATTCACAATACAAGCCTAAAAGCCTTAGACTTACATTCACAGTCACTAGCCTTTAATGCTAAGCTAGGCCTGCTGAGTGCATTTCACCAAGGGGAGCTAATGCCAGCCAACAATTTTAAAAGATACAGGCTTCTGCCCTTGCTATCCCAGTGGCAGTGCCTGTGTTAGATGAAGATAATATCCAAGACATGGTCCCTGCCTGGTAGTAATGGACCCCCATATAACTACATGTCTACAAAACCTAGGCTCTCTAAATTTATCTAAACAGAAATAGTAACTCAAGGATAATTACAACAGTAACCAGCAGAGGGCAGACTTGTTTAATCAACAACTATCACAACTTCTACATAAAAATTATTATGTTTTTTTTTACAGTACACATGTCACTATAACCCCATTACCCCATATAATGCCATAACCCAATACAAAATCTGCAAAACTACACACTAGTATTCAGCCTTTGACTCAATTTTCAATTTCATAAAAACGTGAAAACTGAATAGCCTCACTATCTGACAGCTGAACAGTAAGTATAGGCCTAGGCTAAAGGGCCTAGGCCTATACTATAGATGGATCTATCTATCCATCTATACACATATGGGTCTGACAACACCGTTGTAACATAGTATTACTGTAACATCCTTGTTACCCCATAAATGGCTTCCTTACCATGTCTTTATGCATGTTCTTCATTCCACTGTTTTGCATTGAACTCATTTGCATTCAGTAATAATTTACCTGTCAAATGAAAGAGCCACTGCTCAAGCTATGACCCAAATTACCAGTGCAAGGGCCAAAACAGAGCAATGCATCGATAGGTCATAACTTAAAGGTAAATTCTCATAATCTATATAACATGTTTGGTCAAAATCAGCTACATTCACCTCACAGTCCTCAGAGCACTTGATAGATCGCCTGTGTAAGTGAGAAACAAACTGAGCCATTGGACTGAGCCATTCAGTATTCAAGCCAATCAACACATTGCCTCAGGAGTATAGAAGGGAGGGGAGTCATGTTTGATTTCTGTTGAGCAGAACATATCCAGTTTGCTAGAATCAAGAACCCCACCTTTATAAATCCTCCTGCAGTTCAAAGCCCAGAGAAGGGCAATGAAACTCTTCATGAAGGGTTTATTGCAGTGGTACCACTGCAGAAGATCAATAAGGGAGAAACACACCGAGTGATCACTGCTTGAATGCTCCTCCGGTTAGAGACCCAGAGAGGGAAGGAGGAGGCGTTGACTGTACCGTACCGTGCAAGAAGTGGCCTGGCTGGCAGGCCAGGCAGAGGGTGCTGCTGCGGCAGTCTGCGCACTGGGACGGGCATCCCTGGCACAAACCCCTGTCCTGGTCCTCAAAGGTCCTCTGGGGGCAATGCCTCCGACACTGGTAGCGGTAGCTGTGGACACACACACATACACACACAAAGAGTCACTAATAGTGAATACGATGGACAACAAACACAAACAGCTACACGGTTGGACGAGACTGGCTGCTACACTACAGCATGTATGATCAAATAAACCTTGTTATTGTACCTAGTTAGATAGATGTAGCCCTACAAGTACAGTACCAGTGACATGACTTTTTAGGAATGGGCTCACACATGTAAGCATTATTTCTGAAACAATGTCAGCCTTGAACTCTGACACAGTGATATGGGCTTGACTTTGTTTTTATCCGCGGATAAATTCAGTGAGCCTTTTGGAATAATTGGATTGACAGAAGAGTGTGATTTTCAGATCAAAAGTGTCCAGTCTAGTCAGGTGACCGCATTCTTCTGCTGTCGGACTAAACAACTGTGGATGTCGGTCACTGCGTGGAAACTAGAGATGTCACAGAATGCCTCAGCACACAAGGGCCAATCCCAGAGAACCTCACTGCATGTTCAGCACACACTTGCATACGCCATTGTTCTCTCATATTCAAGAATCAAAGGCTCCTTTTCCAGAACAGAGCTCTCAAGGGCTGGCTGCAGGGTCCGCAAATGAAGTGTTCCGTTCGTGGAATGTAGAAGTAGTTGTACTTTTTTTCAAATGTGCACAGCGCCGCTCTCACATCTAGTGTAGTCCCAGTTCCACTGATTACAGTGAAAGCTAATTGTTGCAGCATTTGCTCCATGGACAGAATGCTTTGGTTGCCCACCCAGTGTAGCCCTGATATGACACCCCTTGGCAGAGGGAGTGTCTTATTTTTGTAAAAACTAACAGTGCTCAATTTCTGAAACTATAACTGTAACACTTGTAGCTACTCCATTTATGAACTTTGCCAAACTGTAAGCACGTTCACTGCCTCACACTCAGTCACTCAGTTTGCAATTTAATAACACATTTCTAGCAAAACTGAACACATTGGTGTCTACAATATACGCTATTTTACAAATTGTCTTCTCACATTGACACATGTAAAAACACTTTCAGATCATTAGTTCACTCAGCAATCAGAGATTGAGCAGAACACTATAAATAAACCACAGGTGGGTGAGCATAAGGTCTGGATTACAAAGTAGGACAATATTGGACAGTGTAAAGAGGCATAAGAATTAGAGGAGGATGAGGAGGTGAAGAAGGATAAGAAGGGGGAGAAGGATGAGGGCATGGAAGTGAAATGGAGGAGTAGAAGGAGGAGAAGGATGAGGGCATGGAGGTGAAGTGGAGGAGGAGATGGAGGAGGAGTTGGAGGTGAAATTGAGGAGGAGAAGGATGAGGGCATGGAGGTGAAATGGAGGAGGAGATGGAGGAGGAGTTGGAGTAGGAGTTGGAGGTGAAATTGAGGAGGAGAAGGATGAGGGCATGGAGGTGAAATGGAGGAGGAGATGGAGGAGGTGAAGGATGAGGGCATGGAGGTGAAGTGGAGAAGGACGAGGACCAAGTATTCCATGGTGCCTAGCATAAGACAACATTGCATGTGTAGGCTACTTTGCACTATTTTGCAAACTGATATGCCCTGCACACAGAGAAAGCAAAAGCCATAAGTGCATTTATATTATACTTTTATACTATCAGTGTGTACATGCTTTGTGTGCTAATTTCAAAGTATCTGCGTTGGTTTTGAACATTTCAACCAGAAATCTTCTAGGAACAGTTTGGAAGGGTCTGTACTAAGGCAATGATGAATGAATGGTGTTCAGTAGTGTTTGCACATGTGAGGAGTGAGTGTGAAAAAGTGAGAATACGCCTTAAAGGTTTAGCCCCACCTTACATCTCTGAACTTCTGCCCCCACACTCTAGGTCACTCGGGTCACAAGACCAACTACTGCTTGCTGTCCCATGTACACGCCTTAAAACCTGTGGCGACTGAGCTTTTTCTGTAGCTGCTCTAAAGTTAACCACACAAACTGAATTGGCATCAGTGTTCTGCTCAAGAGTGTAAACCAAGGCTTAAAAAAACATCAGTGTAAACAATATTGTAAACAATATAACATTATATATAAAAGCAACACACACAAAACCTGAGTAGAAAATAGTCAAATTACCACACACACACTGAATTGGCTATAACAACCCAAATAACTGTCACGCCTTCTACAGTATTGCTATCTCCTTCACACTTTACTGCTCCATCTCCATACTCCCTTCAATTTCTACTGTTTGCCCTGGCTGCAGTCTGAGCATGATAGGGAGATTCTTCTTCACGAAGGTGATCATTTCAACATGCTCAGGTGTCAGCCTGCTCCTGTGCTCGTCAATGATAAGTGAGACTGCGCTAAAAGGCCTCTCACTGTTGCGTTTTAAAAGCGAAACTGATGCCACAACTTGTCTGGGTTTGCTGAAGTAACCTAGGCTACAGGCTGCAGTTATTACAGAGAATCAAGCAACATAACAAGTAGGCCTATCTACACTATTTAGAGACAGGTCAGGAGCTTAAGTTTACCGCGACAACAGCTGTCACTAATTCACATCGTCGTAGACTGCGCCGATGCACAGACTAAACGGTAAAAAAAGTTATGATAGCCTACTGGAAGCTTCTACCTTTTGGATGTGTAGAGTTGTAGGCCTAGGTGCACTTAGTTGTTAGCGATTGACCAGGTTGCTTTTTGAAATGAAATGCGTTTGTTAGGCTAGCCGATTGTAAAAATAGGGAAATTAAAGTGCGTGCTGTGCCTATACATTACACAAACAATCTTAAATCGCGGAGATAACATTCGTTAGACAGGCAAAGCTATCAGCAGCAACATGCATAAGAGCCTTAATAGTAAGAGGGTCTCGCGGACACTCGCGGTCGCGGTTAACATTAGGCTATATTAATTCAACTGTGACATGAAATGTTTGCTCGATAACTTTAAATTCTTAGTGGGACATGCACAGACAAGTGGGATGCTGGACAGGTCGCTAGGTGTGCTGAAAAACGCGGACCGTATTTGAGGGGGAAAGCTGAAAAAAACTGGAATGGATTACCTGCATCGGTGCGCTGGAAAACACGGACCAGAGTTTTGAAAACAAACTGGATCGGGAGTCCGGATCGGGATTTTCCCGTGCAGGCCGATCCCATATTGATATGCATTTTTTGCTAATATCGGCGGCCGATCCGATCCAAATATCGGATCGGGACATCCCTAAAATACATTTTTTCTCACTTGCTTTTAATACAGAATGATGTTTTTGCTCTTGTTTTATTTTTCTTATTTGTTTTTATTTATCTTATCTATTTTCTTGTCGCTGCTACTAGTCTTGCCACAAATAATCACACTTAGTTTGTGTAGATGTATGGCCTTTGTGTAGATGTATGGTCTTATTGTTATGACTTATTAGCTAACCTTTTCTTTGTTCAGCACTTTGGCTCAACCCCTGTTGTTTTTAAATGTGCTATATAAATAAATGACTTGACTTGACGTGACTTAATAAGTGTGGCACTTTGTGATAGTGTTTGAAAAACGAAAATCAAGTAACTTCCTGTTAGATTATTGCATGTTAGATAAAGAGTTGTGTGCAGTGTTGGGCAAGTTACTTCAAAAGCGTAATGCATTATTATGACCGCCGCTAGGTTTAGTCAGATTCTTTTTTTTTTCTTTTTTTTCTTTTTCGCATGTCCAAATTTCCGTCAAGGATTCCCGGGACACTGAAAGACCAGGGTAGACGAAACTTGGTGGGCATGTAACCCCATATGGATAGCATGGAACCATCGTTTTTCGTTTTGATCTGTAGCCCCCCCGCTGGACTGCACCCCCCGAAAGGAGGGTAGGGCAGACACAGTTTTCTGTGAATATCTTTTGTATGTTGATCTCAAGGGGCCATGTCAACCCATTCCATAACCACTCATTTCATGTATAGCGCCACCTAGTTAAACACAAAAAAGTAAAAATGAGGTGTTGTAATCGCAGGTATCTGTGACCTAACATAGTCAAAACTGCACGAAATTGGAAGTGTAGGATCATTATGACACCCTCTGAATGCACGGCAAGTTTCATGGAATTCCGTTCATGGGGGGCCACACAATAAATGAATTTATGTTACTATACACCAACTGGCCTGTAGGTGGCCGGAGACAGTTTTCTGTGAATATCTCGAGAACCGTAGGGCCTAGGAGGTCCACCTTTTTTTTGTATATTGGTCTCAAGGGGGCATGTCAACCCATCCCATTACCACTTATTTCATGTATAGCGCCACCTATTTAAAAATTAAAAAGCAAAAAATTAGGTGTTTTCATCACAATATCTCTGGCTGACATGGTCAAAACTGCACGAAATTGAAAGTGTAGGATCATTATGACACCCTCCGAATGCATGCCAAGTTTTGTGAACTTTCGTTCATGGGGGGCCTTACAATAAAATAATTTATGTGTACATTTAGTGACCGTACACCAACAAGGATTCCCAGGACACTGAAAGACCAGGGTACACGAAACTTGGGCATGTAACCCCACATGGATAGCATGGAACCATCGTTTTTTGTTTTGATCTGTAGCCCCCCCCCCCCCCCCCCCCCGCGACACTGAAAGACCAGGGTACACGAAACTTGGGCATGTAACCCCACATGGATAGCATGGAACCATCGTTTTTTGTTTTGATCTGTTCTTGATTTTGTTTTGATCCCGCTGTACTGGACCCCCCGAAAGGAGGGTAGGGCAGACACAGTTTTCTGTGAATATCTTGAGAACCGTAGGGCCTAGGATGACCAATTTTTTCCGTATGTTTGCCTCCAGGGGTCATGTTAACCCATTCCATGTGCACACATGTGCATAAACAGATACACACACACACACATACATTCAGAGTATTCATACGTATGACACATACTCACACAGTAGACATATGTACGCATGCATGCACATGCACAAACACACATACGCAGGCAAACACACAAGCACGCACACACACACACCCACACACATAAACATAAACATGTACACGCACACATGCACACAATTCAAGAATTTCTCAGAATTATGAACAGGCAAGATGGGGGTGGGGTTGTATAAAATGAATTTTACATGAACTATCATGTTTTGGTACTTGTTGTCTAGCAGATACCAGTGAGAATTGAGTGTGCATAATGCAATTTAGTGAGACAGTTAGAATCATATAGGCCTTTCAGCGTGATTTATTTTTGTGGAAAAAATGTGCTGGACTGGGCGGCGGTCATATTTTGTACCGCTCTGCGGTACATCTAGTTTATTACTTGTTACTGTCATCTCAAAGTAATTCGTTACATTACAATATTACTGTCTTTGAATTGTAAGGCATTACACTACGTTTACATTTCTTTCACCAAAATAACAGGAAATATGGATTTGGTGTTCTCAATAGATCTTCATGTGTTCAATGCAGCTCATTACACGGCAGGAGGTGATGTGGTATGGCAAAATGACTGAGCTAGGCTTAAGGCTAACAAAAGAACAATATAATGGTTGCAGTTATGGCTCATGGGACAATGTAGGCCCCAAAGGTCAAAGGTCATTCACAACTTAATATAGTAAAATATAGCCATAGTGAAATTGTATGTTGACTTTATATGGTTCTCATCATTGCTGTGCCTTTCCTTCCACTTACAGTGGTATAGACTTAATGCAAATAGTTTGAGAATAATGGCTATGATCTTTGTCTGTAAAAGCAACATTTTAGTTATTCTCACTGCTTGAAATGAGAAGTATAGCCTAACCATGTTAGATCTGTTGCATGAATGGCAGAGATAACTCAAATTCCCTTTCTACAGTCATCTAAACAAGGCAATCAAATTCCAGGACCAGCATAGATTACTTTTTTTAATTCTTGGATAATCTTCTCTGGTGCCAATTGAGCATTTCTCAATTTTGGATTAAAAAGCAAAGTAACTTCAATTACTGAGAATTGTACCGAGTAAAATATTACTGAAATTGTATTGATAATGCCTTACATTACTGCATTACAGCAAAAAGCAATGCATTACTACGAAATTGAAAATGGAGTCAAAGGCTGAGAATTAGTGTTTGGTTTTGCAGATCCGGAGTGGGGTTGTGATATTTGAGTGACATGCAAAGATTTTGTATGTAAGCAGTTAAAAAAAACTGTAAATGAGTTTAGGAGTATTCAAGGCCCATAGCCAAGCATTGGGATCTTTTTCTGGCTGTTCCATCAGCCCTCTGGGCTGGCCTTTGTGTGTCTAATAAGAGAGACTTCTGATTAAACTAAAGTAAAGTGTAGTCAAACATATAGCCCCACACAGATTAAATTACAGTGAGGTCATTCAGCAGGAACTCAGAGGAACAATGATAAGAGTTGGCAGGGTTATACATGGGATTGTAGCATGGCTGGTTCAGTGTGAGTGTGTGTGTGTGTGTGTGTGTGTGCATGTCTATGCATATGTAGTTAAGCATATGTGCGTGTGTGTGTGTGTGTGCACTTGTGTGTGTACGGTATATGCATATATATATATACGCATGTATACAGTATGTCTTGAGTGTGTGTATGTGTCTTGAGTGTGTGTGTGCATGTGTTGGTGTGTATGTGTGTGTGTGTAACCGTGTGTGACAGACAGTGTGTGTGTGTGTGTGTGTGTGTGTGTGTGTGTGTGTGTGTGTGTGTGTGTGCGCATGCTTAAGCGTGTGCATGAGCATGTGTGTGTGTATGTGTGTGTGCAACCATGTGTGACAGTGTCTGCATTTGTGTGTGCCATGTGTGTGTGTCTGTGTGTGTCTGTGTGTGTGTGTGTGTCTCCTGGTTGTCCTGCTCTGCCCTCCCTGCTGTGTTGCTGGGGTGCTGTCGGCAGTAGTCCGAGGGTAGCTCGCCTGTTTGAGGAGGAACAGCTGCGGGCGCCACAACACATCCATCACCGTGCACAAAACCAGCTGATCCACACCAGAGCCTCTCAATGACTACCACAAATAAAACACCGAGCAGAAAGGACAAGAAAGGCAGAAGAGAGAAGAAAAGGAGGGAGAGGACAACACAGAGCTGCAGCTCCACTTTCAGCACATGTTAGCGACCAAGAGGAATGCCTCTGTGCAAACATTTGTTGTGTCATTTGTTAGAACTTCGGCGCATGTCCGCATTTCAATTAGTCATTTCAGTCGTAAAAGTAAATGTTCCAAAACTTTCAATAAAACTATTGTAGCTGGAAAGGGGAGGTGTTCCCGGAGAAAGTATCAGAATACTGTTAAAACTGAAAAGTTAAACATAAACATTTGAGTACTTTTCTAACTGTTTTGAAAAAGCACTAACTACATAGGAAATGGAATACTAAGAAGTAGAAATTTAACCCAGGACTTGCTCCTCAAACTTCACAAGGAATGAGAAACTCAAGGTATACATGGCAACAGGGCAAACACAATGAGGGTGTGCAGCATGCGCTCACACGACAGGGCCCTCTACCACTACACCTCTCCACCATTCCCTCTCTCCACCATTCCCTCTCTCTATCTCTCCTTTCTACCACTCCCTCTCTCCAGCTCTCCCTCTCCCCCTTCACCCCCCCACCACTCCCTCTCTCCAACATTCCACCTCGCCACATCTCCCCCTTCACCCCCCCACCACTCCCTCTCTCCACCACTCTCCTTCCCCACCTCTCCACCACTCCCTTTCTCTACCTCTCCTTCTCTGCCAATCCCTCTCCACCTCTCCCTCTCCACTTTTTTAGCTCTCCCTCTCCACCTCTCCCTCTCCACCTCTCCCTCTCCACTTTTTTAGCTCTCTCTCTCTCCACCTCTCCCTCTCCACCTCTCCTTCTCCACCTCTCCCTCTCCACCTCTCCCTCTCCACCTCTCCCTCTCCACCTCTTCTTCTCCACCTCTCCCTCTCCACCTCTCCTTCTCCACCTCTTCTTCTCCACCTCTCCCTCTCCACTTTTTAAGCTCTCTCTCTCTCCACCTCTCCCTCTCCACCTCTCCTTCTCCACCTCTCCCTCTCCACCTCTCCCTCTCCACCTCTTCTTCTCCACCTCTCCCTCTCCACTTGTTTAGCTCTCTTCTTCTCTGCCCGCTATTTCCGTTTCCCTTTCCCCCGTTTGCACCTTTCCATGTTTCTATACACTCTACTATTTGGAGTGTGTGTGTGTGTGTGTGTGTGGTTGTGTGTGTGTGTGTGGTTGTGTGTGTGTGTGTGTGTGTGTGTGTGTGTGTGGAGGGGGGGGGGGGGGGGGGGGGGGTTGTTGTTGTGTGAAATTGGATGTAATGGCCAAATTGCTCTTGTAAAAAGGAGGGTAGTATTGTGTGTGTGTGATTTTAATGTTGTTTTCTGTTTTAATGTTGTATAATGTGCATGAGTGTGTGAGAAAGTAAGGTAATGGTTAACAAAAGAGTGTTGAATGTCTCCTTCTATCTCTGTCTCCCTGTCCTCTCTCTCTCTCTCTCTCTGCTTTCCTCCACCTGACCACCTCTTGGCCTCCCCTTATCTTTAGGCAAACAATGGGAATGACAGTCTTATTCATGTCTGTGCTCTGGTATGTGCTGTGGGGAATGATTTTACTGAATACCATGTACTGTACCTATGTGCTCTTGATACTTACTTCTGTGTGACCTAGAAATAAGTATGTCAAGAAATACAAGAATTGTATTGGTGACAGTGAAAAACAGAGAGAGAGAAAGAGATAGAGAGAGAGATGAGGTGAAGCAAATCAGGAAGAAAAAGAAAGAGAAGAAAGAGAAAAATGGAGTGACAGAGTGAGAAAGAAGGATAGGGAGAAAAGAGAGTTAGACAGAGAGAGAAAGAAAGAGAGTGAAAGAGCAAGGAGGCCAACCTGACAGAGATGAATAGGGAGAAGGCTTCGCCCTGCCTGAAGTGGCTCTGTGTTGGGCCAGGGCTCAGGTATCTAAGTGTGACTCAGAACAGTAAGTAACCTGATGCACACAATGCCAGGGGCCCAGAACACAGGGGCACCCATCAGGCACAATCACGAGCCTGTTCTCTACACACACACACACACACACACACATATATACTCATACACAGACACACACAAACATACTCTCTCTCTCTCTCTCTCTCTCTCTCTCTCTCTCTCACACACACACACACACACATACTAATACACCATACAGGAGAAGCTCACTTCACTAAATGCCAGAGCTCCTCTGTTTATGTTCGCATGTCAATGTTTACTGTTTTGGTGTTTTTGTGCTTTTTACAAGCTGTGGCGTGGGGGTGATAAAGCTTCTTCTGTGGTTGCAAAAAAAGCGAGAGGAAACTCTGTGGGAAAAAGCTGACTGTTTTATGATGTTGTAAATCCTCTGTGGTTTGTGTCTGTGTTGATTTCGGTGCGGTGCCTCTTTCAGTGACGTGATCTACGCACTGAGCGTCTCTGCATTCGCTGTGCCGACAGAATCCACACACTGAGACAGCTTCTTTAAATACCTACAGTCTGCTGTGCATCAGTCCCCTGCTGAATCCAAATCATGGCGTCAAGCAATATTGTGCTCGCCTTCTGTTTCCTCGTGTCAAAATGATCTCAGTGCCACTGGGACGGCACTTAAAGGTGTGAGGCAGCCAGGGGTGGAATCCCAGAAAAAAAAGCAAAGAATAGACGGAGAGAGAGGAGAAAGGAAGGAAAGGAGAGAAGAAATGAGAGGAGAGGAAAAGTGAGGAGGAGAAGAGAGATGAGAGGAAAGGAAAGTAGAGATGACATGAGAAGAAAAAAGGGATAGCATCAGAGGAGAGCACTGGAGAAGAGGGAGATGGATGAGATAAGAAGACAGATTAGGAGAGCAAAAACCAAAAGGCACACTCACAGGAAGTACCCCTCGGTGCAGCTGTTGCAGAGCTCCGGGTCATCTGTTAGTGAGAACAAAAGTAAAGGTCAGCATGACCTTCACCACACTGTGACAGTGAGGGAGACTGTGCACTCAAACAGGCTTGATATATGCAGGTCCTGCGTATGATTTTTAATATTCTCAGGTCCCTGTGGGATATATTGGCAGAACATGGAATCACTGAAGAACACTGGAATCAATGATATTCCTGATGCATTTTTGTATTAACCTCCATCAACCTGACATGAACCTGAAGCTGAACTAATCCTCACTCCTTAAAGTCTAAACATGACTAAAATATACTGTAGAATGTAGCATAGCATCCAGGAACTCTGTACAGCAGTCCCCTGGATCTTTCAGGCTTGCTGGCCTGCAAACACTACATTATTTTCAAGTCAAGACAAGATTATATTAAAAACACATAAATGTTGTCTCAGGTAAAGGTACCAACTCCACAACATCATTTCCCCCATGGAGATGAAGCAGTCTGTCAGATCTGATAAAGACGTACATATTTCAGAGAGGACAGAGAGGAAATGTGGAGTTGAAGTGGAATGGTGCTGCCGCTTACCTGGAGTGCATGACTTGCAGCCAGGCTCACAGTCAACACACTCGCCAGTCTCTGGGTCCTCTACCTGCCCTGGAATTAGGAGGACAAAACAGTTACTGTGTCATGTGTCATATATATCACTTTTGTATCACTCTTTCATGCACACATACTGTATATTACAAGTACAGCATCTGTCCAGCATCACTCTTTCTTTTCTATAGTCATACACAGCATATGTACAGCAGCATCACAAAATATCCTGGGGGAAAAAACAACAGACCTACTTCAACACTATATTACACAATACTCACTGAACCATTTTCATTAAGTTCTTGCACCTTGCTTGTTGTGTCAGAGGTTTCATTTTCTTCTAACTAGCCCTGTTCTGACCGTTTGATGCGAGTTAGGCTACTAGTAAGCCAATCCTATTACACATTCTCTTCCAAAGGTCATGCTGATCATTTTTGATGTAAATTAGAAGTGTGAACTGGCATAGCTACATACTGTAGGCAGTGTTGCAAAACTGTCGGCTTGTTGAAGTCTGTCAGGGCAATTAAACAGACAATCAAAATAATGCTATTTGGATTTACATACGAGTTATTTCAATATTGCAAACAATTCATCTGTGACTCACAACGTTGCTTTGGAGTTGCGCATAGGCAGTTTAAGAAACACCGATATAAATCATAATATTTTACCACATCTGCTCGCGGGAAAACTATATAAAGATAGCACACTTTGAGCACAGGCCTCTGAAAAGCTTTTCTTTTTTCTTTCTTTCTTTCTTTCTTTCTTCTACTTTTTTCCTCTGTTGTTTTTCTTAGTAATATATTCAGAGTAAATAATCATAACTGTTCCTATCTATCACAATCTCGGGCACAATTCATTTGTTTAAAAGTTACTTTTTACTTATTAATATATTTCTTGTTTAATCTATATTTGCTATAGTATACTGTTTATTATAGTTATTTATTATAGTATATCTCATAGTATTACATTACTATCTAAAGGAGATCTGACGGATCTGCCTAAGGGTAATTGAAGAGCTCTTGACGTGACAGACTCACCCACTCTGCAGAGGGCAGCCTGGCAGATGCCGCCGAAGAGCCGATAGCCATCCCTGCACTTGGCACAGACGTGGGCATCGACACACAGCTCGCAGTTGGCCATGCAGGGCAGGCAGGAATAGCGTGCCCGCTCTGGGTATGTTCCACGTGGGCAGTGGGGCCTGCAGTGGCCTTGGTGCAGGAAACGCTCCAGGCCTTCCTCATCTGCAGAGAGGCATGACAACGAGAGAAATGACAACATTCCAATAACAAATCTATAAATCACAGCAAAGAACAAAAGGTAGAGAGCATTTTTTCTCCTCCATGTCTTTGTATTCACTGTAACACGTATAATACACACTGACTTATGCGTGCACTCGTGGATCCACATGTCTCTGCTTTATGCATTCTGTATGGCACAATATAGAGAGAACATTAATGCAAATTAGCAGACATTTTGTTTGTAGTTTTGAATTGATCTCTCCATTAGCAGTGTGGGGGACCTTCCTGCATTGCACTCTTTGCTTTCTCTGCCCAACGCACCTACTTTCAACTTACTGACCTGCGGCGCGTTTCCCAAAACCATAGTTGCTAACTAGCTAACTTTGTTGGTTGCAATGCAATTTCCTATTGTCAACCAACTAAGTTGCTAACAGGTTAGCAGCTATGGTTTTGGGAAATGTACCCCTGACCGACACACATTAGAGCCCCCTATCACTTGCATTTGTAAAGTAACAATAACAATGGACATTATCTCTTCAAACCATATGTGTATGTACGTCTGGCCTCCTGTGCTGTAAGTCACTTGGGATGAGAGCATCTGCTAAATAAAACCTTGCAAATGATCAGAGCTCAAAAGGGTATGTGTGTGTGTGGGGAGCATCTGCCTGGGCGCAATCTGAGTAAACTCTCGAAGAAGAATTAAAGATGAGTGAGACACTCAGAAACAGCACTTCCTTAATGTGGTGGACAGCCGCCTCTGATTACTCTACTTCCTGTGTCTAATGTGGCCTCCATTAGCTGGAGATCCCCCTACCAGGAAATGGCTCGCCCTGCCCAGGGCAAAAGCCTTCTGGGAAAGGGAATCAATGGCTGTGCCCTCTTAATAGATCATCGGCCCTCGCCAAGTGGGTCTAACTGTCACATGGGCAACAGGATATTAGTACACGGTGCCAACTGCATGAAAGTTCACTGCATGAAATAAATCACTGTAAGGCATGCACACGCGCGCGCACACACACACACACACACGCATAGAGACATGAACACACACACACACATATAATGTCTATGTTCTCTAGCCTTTGGGTGTTGGTAAAGACACTTAGTTTTGAGAGAGACACTAGTTTTTGTGTGAGTTGGTACGAGCACTTTGAAGAACGTACATACCGGTAATGGAAAATAATAAGAAAACTGGAGTGCAAAGTCTCACTTTACGTGACACAGTCATTAACAGCAATTCACATGCTCTTTTAATCATTTCTCTCACTAGTATTTCAGCTCTTAAAACTACACAAGCCCACCACATCAGGGCCAGTTCCAGTGCCAGCGCTGAACACCTGTCTGTGTCGTAGTGTTAATTTTGTCACCTATTTTTAATTTAGTCTTAGTCTTAGTCTTGTGATGAAATTTCCTTTTTAGTCTTTGTCATATTTAGTCATTCAAATATCATTTTTGTTAGTCAAGTTTTAGTCGACTAGAGGTCTCGTCATTTTAGTCTAGTTTTAGTCAAAAGAAAACTAAAGGTATCTTAGTCTTAGTCAGTTTTAGTCAACACATTTTAGTCTTTTTTTTTATAACAAATTATTTCTGATTACCATTTGAGTCAAATAGTGTTTCACACATCTCAATTTTCCAACAATATTGTGTGTCCACAGGGCTACTCGTCTGTTATAATTACTCATTCTGATTTTTTGTCAGTCAGTATGTTTACATGCACAGGTAAGTCGAGCTACAGTTATAGCTCGGCTGGGATTTGACCATAGACAGTAAAAGATTTGACTGGACCACTGTCATATTCGTAGACCAGTGTTTCTCAAAGTGTGGTCCGGGGATCACTGGTGGTCCGCAAGCTATCCCAAGTGGTCCGTGAGCAGACGTGGTAAAATATAATATAGATGAGTTGTTTGCAATATTGAACCAACTTGTATGTAAAAACAGTTCTGCAACACTGTCTATGTAAGATATGCCAGTTTAAATCATACAGTATGAATCCACACAATAAGCAAAGTGCAAAGACAATAAGCAAGGTGGTTCAGTGAGTAGGCCTATTGTGTAGACTAATTATAGGCTACTGTTGAAGTAGGTCTAATCTTCTTTTTTTTTAGCTAGGGTTAGTTATGTGGTCCTGAAACTGAAAAAGTTTGAGAAACACTGTCGTAGGCCAAAGTATTAATGTTTTACTCCGCCTCGCTAGATGGCGATATGCGCCCAAACACAACACATTCCCCAAACAGACTCTCCATCTTAGCCATAGCTAACTTGCTAGCGAACTTTCCATATTAGCTTACTTGCTAGCAAACTTTGCATCATCAGTCTAACTAGTTAAATAGTTGACATTACATGATGAACATTTTCGTATGGACATTCTGGGGGATGTTAATTTGTATGAGAGAAGCTTCAACTTCTGGGTATGTAGCTTTGTGGCATAAAGCTTAGGTAGTTAGCTTGCTAACTCTGGCAGAAATCTCCAGTGTTCTTGTTCCATGTAGTTTCGTGTTGCAGCCACAGGGTTGCAGCAACAGCATGTAGACTAGCCTACAGGAAAGCTGTTGCGTATGAACTCATTCGGAATATTTTGAAAACGTAACAGCTAGATATTCTGTCTTCTCATTTTGTAGACGAAAATGAAGAGAGATTTTATCTTAGTTTTTATTTCATGCAAAACATTTTAGTCTCGTCTTTTTTCGTCAACAATAATGCATCTTAAGATAGTTTTAGTCAGTGTTTCAGGACATTACTGCCGTCTCGTCATCGTCTCGTCTTAGTCATGAAAAAAAAGGTCGTTGACGAACATATTTCCTCTCGTCTCGTCTGACGAAATTAACACTACTGTGTCGCTGGCATCGTTTGTAGCCTGTTAGCCTGGGATCTCCGTAAATAGCTGGTGTCAGCGTGAGGACAGCCTGACAGGGGTTTGGTGGCGATAGACAAGGGTAAGCAAGAGCAGAGGAGGGCTCCAGGCGGCCATGTGGCGGTTTGGCGTGCGGACTGACTAATGTCGTCCTCCCACCTCCCACCCTTCGCTCCGACACGCAGCTCCTGAGGCCAAACACAGCCCTATCAGAGGCTTCCGCAACTGTCAGCTAGATTAGGGGTTGGGGGATACTGAATGGCACACACACCGAATTGATGAGGAGAATGACTCATGTTGTAAACAGTCACATAAACAGATGCACATACACACTAACACACACACACAAACACACACACACACACACAACTATATAACCACACACGTTAATGCACACAAAGTCAGTCAGAATCATCCAGCATGGCTCATACAGAGATAAACAAAAATGTGCATGCACACTCACACAAACACACACACACACACTTTAAGGATAATTAAGGAAATAATCACAGTGCCATCACCACTAGGCAGCTGCCAGTCTGTCATCCGTAACAAAGAAATGGCTTGGAGGGTGTCCTCCATGTTGATCTGACTCCTTGCTGACATGCTGAGACACCAGGTCTTTCAACAGAATTATAGTCCACACTATTTTTGTATTTGTGGTTTGTGTGACTGATGTACAATGTACAACACAATGTACCTGCAGCCCTTCTGCTAACCTTCACCTAATTATATGATTAGTACGGTCTCCGACAAATAATTACTACATTTTATTTTTTGAACTGAATTTGCAATTGCAAAGCATCTCCTGGATGGATCCTGGCCTATTCTGGTTCAGATAAGTTAACTGATGATGATGACAATGACAAGGACAATGACGTAATCCATTTTAGAATCAGGTGTTATCCACTCGCCAGTCACAAAGAAGTCACTAAAAACACTGCAAGTACCAAGTTCAAAAAGCACCGTTTAAATACGTTTAAAATTGGGCAAAACACCAACAGATTTGACCTTTGAAATGTAAATGCACCAATGCAATTTCCTCAATAACTTAGGTAGTCAGTAGTAATATCAAAGTTCCAAAATTGACCTTTTAAATGTATTCTGTGTTATTGCCTCATAAAGCTCATATTATTTACAGATATTTCTACTTAAGCATGCACTTCACTTATCATCACTTATCTGTGCACCTGCAATACCACGGAAACAAACTAGGGCAGCCATGATCTTTGTTTTGCATATAATGGAAAAGCTTTGCTTTGTCTGCTGTGATAAGCCAGGCCTGTTCTATTCCCTGTGTCCCTAGGTAGTTTCTGAGCAAAATGTGGAGGTAGTGCTGGGTGTGGGGGTAGTTGGGCAGGGGTGGTGGTGGGAGTGGGGGAGAGACAGACGCCGAGAGCCTGAGACGAGGCTCCTCTGGCTCAGGGCACCTATAGAAGGGCCCCGGGGGACGTTTTTCTGTGGTGTGACAAAGGCCCCTGTCTGACATTATCAAATTTCAGTGCTCACAGCAGAGGAACAGGAAGCGATCTCACACCTTAACACCACTGGGCTTTGCACTCTTGCATTCACATCCATTTCTGTGATTACATTTGGCCAGTCATGGTCATTAACTACGCCTAATGCTAGTGAACCTGTGAAGATGAGTGACTGAGGATGATGATGATGACGATGATGATGATGAAGGTGACGGTGTTAGTCATGCTTTGCCTCTCTTTCACTCTCTTTCTTACTCTCTCTCTTTGCCTCTCTTTCACTCTCTTTATTTCTCTCTCTCTTCTCTGCACACCCCACCCCACCCAACCCCACCTAACCCAACCCATGTGTGTGTGTGTGGCATTGTCTGCATTTAACTTGCTCTCCTTTCATGCCATGTTTGGAACCATTAAACAAATCCTCCTTTGAGGTGCACGTCTCTTTGGCAGCCTGGTTAATGGCTGTGTGCTATCTTTTGTCTTCCCCTGTTGCAGCTGTGCAGTGCTTTGGAAAAGCATACGCAGAAAGAGGAACATTTCTCCTGAGCACTTTAAGAGTTTCAACATGATAAGTGCTTTGTGAATGTACACACAGTGAAGAGAGCCTAATAACTCAGTAACCAAAAAAAGTCTTTGTCACATTTTTGAGCGGTTGTGGTAAGAAGCTCATTTTTGTGGTAAGAACAAAAACTCAGACTATGCCTCAGCATTATTTGTAGAATAAGTTATTAGAATCAACCAAACGTATCTGAGAAACGTTGTAGATTTATGGTAGACTATGTAGATTTTTGAATCACAACACAACATCAACATTCATATTGTTTTCCGTCATGATGATATTTAAGCCATAAAAACAATCAATCTCAAACAAATAACGTTGGCGTTGGTACATTGCTTACCTACTCCACAAGAGGTACATTCGAATAGTTCGTGGCCCGCACATTCTGAGCAGGTGGGATGACAGAGGACGCACTGATTCTTCAATGCAAACTGCCCACTTGGACACGGCTGCGATGAAGGTTTGCTTTGAATATACCCAACGCAGCATAGAAAAACCAGCGGCATGAAACTCGTCTTCATATCTAATTATAAACTAGGCTACACCCGCAAGGATGAGACGAGGATGATGATAATGATCCTCTGAAAAAAAATAATTCCATTAAGCTCGACGCGCAGAACAGGTGGACCGCTGGGATTGACAGCAACGATAGCCTCTCACTGTGGCAACAAACAAAACTAGTCGGGCAAGTTTGTTGGAGGGGATTGGTCAAAAGAGAGACTCTGGGGGACCACCCCGTCTGAGTTTCCCTTGACAAACTCATTAAGAGTGTTCTATTTGCAGAGAGCACTTAAAGCAAATATGTCATTTATTTATTGTATATTGATTTAGCTTGTTGCAATCAGACAAAGATCACAGATAAAAAACTTAGCTTAGCCATCTTTTTTCCTCTTACAATAAAAGTTGCTGTTACTAATAGCATAGGCTACATGTGTGGCCTAAAATAGGTCGCCAGTATGCATGCATGACCAATTTATCTCTGTTCTTCTACTTCTGTCAAACAATATTATACCCTAACCGTATCCATCAACTTTTGGGTAGCCTGGTGTCCTGGTCTATCCTAGTGAAATCACACTCGCCTCAGTGTTTTCACAGTGCCACAGACAGACTTCTGACGCCATCCACTGGCTGCCGGCGCTCCATCACTATGTCTGTCGTGGTAGCCTGCAGTTCGGGGAGTGAATTCAGAGACACAACTAACTGAGTAGCCAAGTTCAAATTTTGCCTGACCTAAATAAGACATGCAGACAGATATAGCCTACTAAATTATGCCACGTTATGTTTAACAACTACCATCAATGGATAGTCCTACGCATGTTTTAGCCTGACATCCATTGGTTTCATTTTCTGGAGATTAAACCTATATACAGCAACTGGATAGGATATACAGGATCAGCAACAGCCGCGTTGCTTTTGCGTTTTACGTCATCTGTAAAGAGATGTGGGCAGGTAGCATGGACTTCAAGACAATCGCGTTCGCAGGTAGGCGCAGCGAGCGGTAGAAGGCGGATCAGTCCTTCCTTGACGTCAGACGGTGGAAGAGATAGGGGTAGGCGTGACTTGCGCTTCTGCTGCAGCGGAGAATGACATGAGGATGAGAGAGATACCGACAGCCAGACGCAAAAGGCTGTCTTGTCAAGGGGTAGAAACAAACCATACGTAAAAGGACTGAATAACCCAAATTCACAGAGCGATGGGAAATAATGACTGAAATCACCAAGGTAAGAACGTTTAGTGCTTTCTTCATCGCAGACTATCAATACAAACACTATAGGGTATGATATAACCAGATGTTGGAATCACTGCGTATCCCGGGCAGGTGCATCTGATGTCTAAACATGCCGAAGGCTCGGTAACTTGCATCTCCAGATGTCGTTGGTTATTTTTATAAGGTAACGTGTGCGAAGAAAGAAACAAAAAGCATCGGGGTGGAGCAGTGCAGAAGGTGTGAATTTTTTTAGATGGAAGGGCGTCTTTTGCTCAGAATCGAATTCAACGCTAGCCGGATGCCTGCTTGAAAATCCCTTTGTCTTTAGTCCTTAAACATAGAGTGTTACTGTAGTGTGTGGACACACTGCGTCCAGTGATGCAAAACTGCATTTGTAGGCAACGTCCAGCAATTAAAAATGTGAACACCAGCGATGTTTTTTTCGTCAGCACCCCAGAATTCTCTGTATCAGACTAAGGTTCTCCACGCATCACGATTGGGTTCTCAGAATGAAAAGGTGTTCCAGTTGCCACTGACGGCTAGTTATTCAACCATAACAAGCAGTAGCCCAAACGTGATCACGTCAAAACGTCACATCTGTCCGTGATTACAAATGAAGCGACAGTGTCTGGAGTTCGTGGGCTACGCTGCCAGCATCAGAATTGGTCTTCTTATATTCTCTTAGGTGGTGATTTGCAGAGTATCCAATATCCTGTCTCCGTTATATTTACCTTTTATGCTAACCTGGTATGATTGTGGTGATTTTGGGTTTGCGACCTAAACAAAACTATAGGCCTCAACATTGTTATGCAGAAGTAGGTTTGCATAGCCTACTGCTCATAGCCTTGCTCAGATGCACGTAGACATATTGCTTTGGTCCTCTTACGGGCCATACACTAAGACAGGTTTACTATTCGGACCAATGTAGGTATCAACAGAAATCGAAGAATACAAGACTTTGGGATGCCTTAGTTAAAGCAATACCTGCTCTAGCACAAAAGTTAAAGTAATCTACAGCAACTGTAATTTCATGGTAGACTATTAGGACCATGTGGATATGGGTATATTATCTTGTGACAGCAGTCCCTGTTTTATGTAGGTTATCTTGTCCAAAGAGCTGGAGAACAGGAAGGCGATAAGTAGTATAGCTGGACTTTCATATTTGGTTGTGTTATAGGTATCACTTGGTACACATACTTAATACCATGTGCATGCATGATATGATGAGCTCAAGACACATGCACACAATTACTGTAAATGCTGTGTATGATAGGCCTATTTCCAGAAACATTTTAATTGCAGAGATATTTCTCTTAGATGTATCATCATAACCCACACATTCTCCTTTTCCCCTGTCCAAACCAAAACAACAGCCCACGGAGGGAAATATTATGTTGATTGTAGGCGACCAGTTTGTTGAACACAATGAGTCAGTAGTGTTCACATATGATACATATCATATTTCTCAGGAGACAACATGCAATAATCACGACTGACTGACCGTGAAGGAGTGGAAAAAAACTGTAACAACTAGAAACATCTAGTATTCTTTAATTAAGCTTTACCCAATAGAAACCTTTGAAGCACCACTGACATTATGACCTAATCCTGTCTGTTTTAAACCCAATTATTAAGTCTCTGACCCCATCCACTTTGTAGAATTAACTAACTCAAGTGATTTTGATGTGAGGTCTATGTCTTTGCATGTGTGACAGCTCGCTCTGTTACCCTGTGGTCCCAGTGGAAACTGTGCTGGAGAGCGCTAGGCTAGTTGTGCCATGTCAGGGGCACTCAGTGTGTCGAAGTGGGGTGGTGCTGTGATTGGGAGACAGATGGACCATCAGGCCAGGACAGCTAAGCGGAACTCCAGAGTGGCCTAGCCTTGGGTCTCTCTCTCTTTCTCTCTCTCTCTCTTTTCCTGTGAGCCCAGGCCTTAGGGACCAGGCCTGGCATGGTTTCAGTCGCCATGGCGAATTGTTTCCCTGTCACAGGCACTTTAGCCAGAGAAAGCATGAGCAGAAATGATGGCTGTTGCATGATCAAGGCCAGACCGACTGGCCAACAGGCCGGCAGCAAGGGAGGACAGAACTAGAACTCTCTCTCTGGCCCTCTACTCGCCTCTCTGTGCCTCTGACTCTGGTTTGTTTGAGTCCTGCACATTTCATTTCATTGCTACGTACTTGTGAGTTAGACAGAATGTCCCTGGAGCTGCTGTTGTCTCACTATTGTGTCATGACACTGTTGCATGCGATTGTTCAATGAGTACATCATGGGAGACGATTACTTTCCATTCACCCATTCACAGATTTGATTTCATAATAGAAATAGTTATGTTTGCTGAGCTGAATATTGACCTTGTAGGTCAGTAGCTGAAAGCAAAGCCCTGTATGTACCATAAACATCTTAATGCTTTTTATCTGAGTGATTTTGAAAACCATGGGGTTTCTAGGCTTTGGAGCATGGGTCATAATGTGAAATCTATGACTGACAGTCACAGTATTGATCAGATGGCTTTGGGGTGAAAAGGACCAGAGCTGTATACTGAGCTTCATCAAAAGTGAATTCCAATCCCCCTTCCCCTCCAACACACACCCTCCCTGCCAGCCTCCCCCCACCCTTCCCTGCCAGCCCCACATCATTCCCCAAAAGTTTTAGTCCCAGAGAGGAGATGGAGTGAGTCAAGTGGCCCGTGGCAATCAGCGCTCAATCACGCCGCGGCACTTTGAAGTGGGCCGAGCTCTGTTGACGTCTCCACAGGTGGGGAAGCAATGTTAAGTGGTTTGTCTGTGAGCAGAGAGAGAGAGAGAGAGAAAGAGAGAGAGAGAGAGAGAGGTCGCCTAGAGGCCGGAGGGGGGTGTCCCCCCACATGAGAGAAAAAGCAAAGGAGAGAGGGAGAGAGAGGGAGGGGGGAAGTAACTTAGAACAGAAAGGGAGATAGGGAATGAGAGAGGGAGGCGGAGGAGAGGTATGTAAAAAGAAAGAGAGTGGGAGAGTAAGGGAGAAGGGGGTTAAGAAGTCAGAGAGATACAGTAGGCCTACACGGAGTGGTTTGACTGGATGAGAAGAATGGATGGAGAGAGAGAGAGAGAGAGAGTATAATTTAGAGGTTGGGAGGGAATGAAGGAGATGAGGGAAATGTTGGGGGAGGGAGTCAGACATTAAAAAAAGGAAGAGTGCAGGGAAGAAAGCTTTTTTGAAAAAGCCATCCGCAGGCTGGCTGATTTAAGAATTTACATTGGTAAAGCCTCTTGTTTACTATGCCCTTAGCTGCAAAATAATGTAGAGTCTGCAAACTGCAGATGGACACACCACCACCGCATACTGTGTGCTGCATGTATGGAATTCACACCTTGCTAATTTGAATTTACAAATCTGTAATCTGGAACTACAAATGTAAACATTTGGCCGCACCACTAGATGTGTATATACCTTTAGCCCATTAAGACCTTTGAAGTTGTTAAAGGAGAAATCCGACGATTATTCACATAGATCTCCATTTCTCGAGGTCAGGTCCATAAGGAAAAAAAACCCAGAAAACAATCGGTTTTACCTATCTCGAGTTGCTAGTTCCAGCAGTTGAAGCAGCCAGGCAGCTACAGTGCTACACTGTGGGGGCATGTCTGTGAGCCCCTATGTTCATGCCCCCAGAGTGTGGTGCTGTAGCTGCCTGGCTGCTTCAACTACTGGAACTAGCAACTCGAGCTACTGTAGGTAAAACCGATTGTTTTTGTCTTTTTCGTACCGACAGTACTCGTGACCTCGAGAAATGGAAATTATGTGAAAAATCGCCGGATTTCTCCTTTAAGGTTTGCAATAATAAAGTTATAAAAAAGGTTAACATCTTTATTCACAAACTTTACTAAAAGCGCATATATTCCAAAACGCTTGGCTGGCTTTTGACCTGCGAATACTTAGATGTTCCTTTAATATCTTTCTAAATCACTCTGTAAATGATGGAGATTAAGCTGACATGCAAATTGAAAGATTAAAGGCCTTATCACTGTCAGCAATGTGACCAACAGAGTATTGGCACTGAAGGTCAGGATCGACTACCTGGAACCTTCGGATCCTTGCTGTTTTTGGGGGTTATTCTGCCCACAGCAGGTCCACTATTCTAAATTGATCCAATTTTTCTCAAGGTCCTTTTGTGGGATGGAGTATATTTTTACTACCAGCACCCCACCTCTCATAAACAATCCGTATTAGCCTCATCTACAAAACAGGTGCTTATGGGTGCCTTTTCTCTAATTTTAATTGATATTGCAAAATACATAATTTTTATATTGAATGTGTCTTTGGACATGTTTGTATGACAATGGTGCTGATGTCTGTACTGATGTGTGTTAGTGATACTCTGTCATTGCCTAAGGCACTGAAGTCAAACACTGCAGACATGTGACTGTCTTAAACTTATCTGATTTAATATCTCTGAAGAATAGCCTGACGAGCCAGACCCACATCAAGATGTAGGGTCTGGGGTCTCACCATTCACAGTGCTCAGTCCGAGGGGCGGGATAAACGGTTGTCTTTCAAATTCCCTTTGCACACAATAGGATAGCGCTACAATTCATCCCCCATGAGTCCCATGCGTTTTCCCACCAGCGGAACTAGTTGGCTAGTTCAAACTTTTGCCAACTTAAAAAAAGCTTAACTCGCGTCACGCTGTCGGCCAACAGCAACATTCATCTTCTTTGTTTTTAAGTAGCAGGGAATTTACACTGAACTGTCGCAACTCTGCCATCATTATGTTAAGCCTGTATACACGATGTGATTGGGCTGATTGAAGTTTAATTTTTCCAGCTCGCAAGCCAACAGAAAGCTAGAAGACTACCCTTACATTTGCTGCCGCTAGGGTGCGTCTAGATTTCTAGGCTATCTGAAGACAGCGAAGCGAAGCAAATGTAAGAGAAACAGTAGCATGGTGTCAATTTTTTTTGTCAAAATGTTCAACAAAATGCACTATGTAACAACTTACTTCACCCAGCCAAAAAGAGAGGCCTAACTGAGTACTGATGTAGGTTTGTGCAGGTTAAGCGTTTTTAAAGATGGACTAGTGACTGTTTTATGTGCATCGTTTGCTTTGCTCTAAGTGACACTCAGCACTTAGTGTGCAAACACAAAACTAGTCACTCAAGTTTGATTACTCAGAGCTCAGTGTGTCCTTGTGAGGGCGAGTCTGTTCCCACAGGAAAATAGCCACTGGACGCACACACACACACACAGACACATACACACACACACACACACACACACACACACACACACACACAAAGAGCATCATATAAAACCGTGTGGCACAGTTTGGAGTTGGAGCAGGGAAACGGCTCCTGCTGTAAGACCGGAGAGGAGAGAGACTGTAAAGTGGGACAGACTCAAGTGCACGTCGGCCCTGATGATTGAGGCAGGAGAGCTGTGAGGTCAGTGTGCAGTTCTTTTACCTCAAAATAACGGCTTTAAACTCATTTCATGCCACTCTGACTTACACTGAGGACAATGGAGTATCTGACATTGCAGACGCATGCCTGGAAAACCTGGTTTTGGACTATGTAATGTTGTTGTGGGTAGGAGGTGGGTTGGTACCCCCGTAGTGCTAAATGGTTACTTAGTACGTCAAAAATTGCCGAATGGGGGTATGCCTACATTTTGTTACTTTAAAATGCTCTAGTTGCTCTCTGGTGGCTTTGAGATCAAATAATAAAATAAACATCTTGTTCTAGAACATAGCTGGATCTTCAAGATTGTGAGATAGTATCAAGGAAAGTTATCTCAGTTAGAGATGACATGTGCTACACATATGCCATGTTTTTTTTTGTTTTGCTGTTTTTTATTTTGTTTTTAAGTTAATGACATGTTATCTGTAGAGGGAGAGAGCATATTCTGTCAGTATTGACATACATAAAGGTGGAGGTTACAGAAGTAGTAACCACGGAATGATTTGCCCTGGAGGGTCATTTTTGAGATCTAATGTAGAGTGTAATACATGATTTAAGAGCCCATAATCTAAGCGTCCAATCTTAATAATTTCCAGCAAAAAGAGCAACAATTTTTCTTCACATTAATATATCAACATAATTGTTTGTACAGCTCAAGAACCTCCATCCTATTCAGTTAGATTTATGTGTGGTAATAATGTAATTGCCTGATTTGTAGCCTAATTTAAAATA
This sequence comes from Alosa sapidissima, assembly GCF_018492685.1. Classification (NCBI taxonomy): domain Eukaryota; kingdom Metazoa; phylum Chordata; class Actinopteri; order Clupeiformes; family Clupeidae; genus Alosa; species Alosa sapidissima. Next base: position 9,019,054 of record NC_055967.1, on the reverse strand, counting down.
GTTTGAAGCATCATTCATTCATACATCAAAAGTTTGACCAAACATGTGGTGGAATGTCACGTGATTAAAACTCTCTCTTGCTCTGTCGAAGCAAAGGCTGTTAACATAAGAAAGCTTTGCCAGTGTGTGTGTGGGTGAACATGTGTGTGTTGAGTGCACTCTGTGTTGTTGCAAGCCTTTTGCAGGAAGAGACATATAGAATTAGCATTGATTGAGGGCACTTTGGCAGAGGTGAAACAGAAGCACCACGTGAGCATGAGTACAGTAAGTGCCTTAGTTCTGAGAATACTCTTATTGATGCACCTTGAAAATACTCACACCACACATGGATGTGGTGTGTGTGGGGTTTTTATATATTCTTTTTAGCCATCTGACAAGGAAATCCAAGGAACATCTGTCAGGTAGCAGTCGGCATTTATTGAGGAAGCTAGCACCTTACGAACACAAACACACACACACACACACACACACACACACACACACACACGGCCTACATCCCAGGCAGACAGTATGTGTGAACACAGGTTGTTTGAAATCTATCTCCTCTCTTCAGCAGGTTTTAGAGTTTGAACAACAATTTCACTCGACTCTAAGATTGACATACCTGACATACTGTATGTCTCTATGCCATAAGCATGTAATGCCATATTTCAAAGGCCTGCCTTTAATGTTGCTTTGACGTAACATGCAGACAATTCATCAGATATTACTGTAAGAAAGCAGCCAGGTCAGCTGATTAATGGTGACATGACTCTGTGATGTCATGATACAGTATATCTATTGATATCATGTTTTGCATTAGAAACAATCAATATAGAAAATCTGCATCAGAATCTGACACTGACAGAATCTAATGTTTACGTTCTGTAATCTGAGAACTGAGATCAAATGTTGTCTTCTGTCCCTCTCCAGCCTTAGTGCAGCTCAGGCATAAGGGTGAGAATGTGTGTCCAGTGTGTCTAATATCCACAATAGCCCTTCTCTCTCAGAGGTCAGTGTGTACCAGGGCCGTAGTCACCATAGACATTGAGGGGGACGTGTCCCCCCCAATATTCAAATATGACCAAAATGTCCCCCCCAATATACGGACATAGAAAAATAAAGACAGAAAAAAACGTTATACTAGGCCTACAGGAAACCAACACGCACCACCATCTGAAATGTAATCAAACGTAAATAACGCATCACTAGGTCATGCATAGTGACCTAGTGATGGTTCCAGAGTAGCCTACACCCTGAGTGGTTTGTCCTGGTGGTTTTCCGTTTTTCGTTTGATGTACGCTATCAAAAGCTATTTATACCATTTACTGCGGTGAGGTAGGGCTGTCAACAATATCGCAGCTACCGGTACAATTTTCACAAAACTTGTTGGAAAAATGTAGCACAGGCTAAGGAAATCCCATACATTTTTGGGGCCGATCAGACTCAAAGGGAACTTTGAAACATTTTCCATATTGTAGCCTATTCTCGCAATGATAGCGAAAGTGAAACATTTTATTTTAAATGATGAATTTGTGCAAGCCTGAGTCATTCATTTCTTTCACATGTCTTTCAACATAAATAATGCATTCACATGCTATGCCAGAAATTGCCGTTTATAGGCCTCTTAGAAATGGTTGTTGCATCTTGCATATTATTTAGATGCGCACTCAGTCGCGCATCCATGCAGGCAAAACGTTGGAATTAAATGTGACGACGGCACACAAGTTGGAAAACACTTTTACAATGCACTGGCGATTATAGCCTACAGTTAATGTGAATCGCCAAAGAAAGGAATTTGCACCTCCATTCATCAATTAAAGCAACACCAAATAACTTTCCCTCTGGAGCACGCACGCTATTTGTTTATCCAGCAACGGCTTTGCAAATAACGATGTCCATAGACAAGGTAGAATATGTTGCGCGATTTATGAAAGTACGATGTATTGCGACATCAGATGCAAGTCAAATTTGTAGTTTCTTATGTCTCATTCCATCGAACTACATATCCGGAAAACTTACATAGTGCGGAGGTCAGTATAGCCGATAGAGGGCTGTGAAGCGAATGCAGAAGTGCCGTTCACCCTGTTACAAATTGATGAACCACTTAAACGATTTTGGAAACATTATTTTAAGGTACAAAAAACTCTTTGGTGTTGCTTTAAAGGCTGTAGCATGCCTAGTGTTTCTACATGTTGGCACAAAACATCATTTCTGTCAGAAGCCATGCAGGGGTAACATGAGGTGAGTCAGACAGAAGAGAGGCCTGTCTTAGTAGCCTATTCCTGAATCCTGTCCCTTTCAAACTATGTTAAAATTGTGTGATTAGCCGCCAGCATAATAAAATCTCAATTAAAAGACAAAATCTTATTAGGCTATTGGTCCAAACCTATGAGTCTAAGCCTTAGTTAAAAAAAGTGTAAGTAAGTCAAAGAACCACATTCTGGGTAATATAGCGTTTAACAAAGATACTCTAGTTTGTAATTCCTTTTAAAGTATACATTTTGAAGACAAATGGAGTCATAATACAGGTCCAGGGATGGATTACTGAATGGGCTTACTGGGCCTTCTCCACCCTTCTCTTTTCACAAAACTCACCAGAAGTCATCATTTAAAGGGTCATTTTTAAAAAAAATAAAAAATCTTCCGTGGGAGAATGCCTCAGGACCCGTCTATCTGGAGGTGTGGGGGGGGGGACATCTGTGCCCAGGGGTTCATAATCCATCCATCCATGCCATGCCTATGTCTGTCAAAAGTTTGGAATACCCTAATTGACTGTTGTGATTTTTAATAATATTTTTGTATGGTACTGTAGGAAATGTATTGAAATTCTGTTTGGGGGTCCCTCAGACCCCACCACAGATTCGGTCCCCCCCAATGTTGACATCATGACTACGGCCTTGGTGTGTACTGCAAACTAAAACACAATAGGGGCTAGTGCTCCCTGATGTTTCGGTTACGTGTGGTCCTGGGATGGTTTCAGTCTTACACATACTGTATTTGGACAAATCACTCACACTTACACACACACAAACACATATTTGCACAAATCACTCTCACACACACACACACACACACACACACACACACACACACAAACTTGGGTACATGTGCACATACAGTACATATGTCATGTTTCAGCTAAGACATTGCAGTGATTTCACCGCCTGTCTCTTACTGCTTGTGTGCGTGTAGTGCACATGTGTAAACGTGAATTAGTGTGTGTGTGTGTGTTCGTCTCTCCATATGTGTGTACATGAGTGTGAGTCAGTGTGCCCCACCTTCTCCTGATTGGATTTGCTCTGTGGCTCCTCTGCGCTGCTTGTTTGTGGATTAGGCTGACTGCTGGAGATGTCTGACATTGCTCTGCTCTTCCTGTGGGGCCCGCGGCTCCCTTCCACAACCAGACCCTCCACCCAGCACCCAGCACCCAGCCACAGGCACTGGCTCCAAGGGCCATTCTGTCTTCCAACGCCCTTGTAAAACTAATATGATTTCACAATTGCACATCAATCCTTTTTATGGCTGGCTCACTCGGGCTATCCCAAACCATTTTCTCATCTCCTGGCGCCCGCGTGACATATTTGGGTGTGTTTGTTTTGTTTTGCATTTGTATTATTTTACTTTTTTCTGAATATGCATGGTACTATAACCGTGTTTTCAGAATGTTTTTTTTTTCTCTCTTAAGGTTTTATTGGACTGCGGGGAATTAAGTTATAAGAGGATTTTATAAGAAAGCTCTGCTGTTGTGTTTTGTCGAGGGAGGCCATTATTGGATTGCTTTGAGATCATTCTTAGGATTGGATCCATTCCAAAGCAACCTTCTCTTTTTTGGTGCTGTCATTTCAGGCTTGTGGCAAAACAAAATGTGTTGATGAAGGACCTGTGTGTGTGTGTGTGTGTGTGTGCCTGTGGGGGTGTGTGTTGGGGAGGTTGTGGTTGCATAAAGATAACATGCCTATCAATTAGCCCAATCAGGCTGTTCTGAAGTATGCAGTTGAGGCTTGCCCCCTCTTGTCTTCCCCATGTTAATTTTGACATATTCAGGAGTGCGTGATTAACACCGTGTGTAATGAATATATTAAGAGAGAATCTTTACTTTTTCTTCCTGTCTGACAGCATGTTGCACCTCCATTATACATTTTCATAAACTACACACAGATGATTTATCACCAGGACTCAATCATTTCTTTTTCTTTTTCTTTGATATAACCAGCGGATCTATTGTGTTAATCAAGTGTTAAATTAAAGTTGGTCAAGCAGTGATTGTCTAGGTCATTCATTCAGACTGGCGAGTATGTGTCATATTGATCACAGTTTGTCAGGGTCTGGTTGTGACTAGGATGGAGGGAGGGGATTAGGGGCTGGAGGCTGTAAATTAGGGAGCTGTTTCAGGGGCTGAAGTCACTGCCCTGAGCCGCTTCTGTGTTGCTCTGTCTCGGACCACGTTTGTGTGTGTGTGTGTGTGTGTGTGTGTGTTGCTCCAGCACTCGGTCTTGTCCCATGAGTGTGTGAGGGTCACGTCTCTGGTGCAGGGTGGGAAGGAAGCGAGCGAGATCCGAGATATAGCAGAGGACTCTGGGGCGAATTTGGACTGAATCCGTAATGGACCCATCCTCCCAGATCCGTTCTCCTGCTTGTCTTTCGCTTTCTAGGCCACCACAAACCACTGCATTCCTCACGCAGTAAAGGGAGAATGTGCTTTTATTAGAAAGCCCCAAGGATTTGTGGTGGGCGCATAAACTGGAAGGCGTGTGAAGTGTCAGAGTCCATCCAAACTAGAGTGGTGAGGTCTTCTGCTTACAAAGTTCACTTTGCAACACACACACACACACACACACTCTAATGCATATGGACACACACTCTCTCACACACACACACACACACACACACACACACACACACACACACACCACACCACACACACACACTGTGTTAATGAACATGACCACACACACACACACACACATTATATTTAAATTTATTCATTAAGCAGACACTGTTATCCAAAGCAACTTACATATGTCAATACACACAACACACACATACACACATTTGGTTCCAGGCATGGCCACACACATGGAAACACCCATGCACACACATCTTCATGTTGATATTGTTCATAACATCATATTGTTTTGTGAACACACTGCAGTTCCAGTGGTATGTGGACAGAAAGTGTGAGTGTATGACAAGACACCAGGCCTCCCTTCACAGGCTTCGGTGAAATATCAAGAGGCTCTCTGACACAACAGCACTAAGACTCAGTATGGCAGCAGACTTTCTGTCTAACACACCCTTTTAGACCTGAACCATTGGTGATAGGAATGGATATACATACACCAGGAGGAATAATTATTAGTCTACTCGTCTATTAGTATTGACGCCACAACGCTGAAACAAAAAGCAAAAATATATGATTTTGGGAAAGAGATATGTAGTACATTTGAATGTAGAGTCAGGGTGAGTTCAAGGTTTAGAAACAAAGAAACAATCAGAATTGATGGGCCCTAATTGAAATGCTGAGCGAAGTCAGTCTATGAGCAAAGTTCTCGTGCAAGAACTAACGGCAGCATGTGCCGTGAGATAGCTTTTAGTTGACCCACCCAAAGTTTGTGCTTTCTCAGGGTGTTAAATATGCAATTAGATTTTGCATAGTTATTAAGCTGGCTTTAGTCAGACTTCATACTTTTCACTTTGCCTAGCATTTACATTAGGGCCCTATGAGTCTTCCTGCAGTACACATATTAAAGAAAGTTGCATTGTTCAGGGTTAAAAATCAGATGGACCTGAGTATATTTTAAGGATTGTTTAAAGGACTTTGTGTAACCAACTGCTTTTGGTAGGCCATAGCTCATACCATACTGTGCTGTGTAATTTATCAGGAATGTGTCTCCCATAATGCCGTGTCTTTGAAGTATAAGAACATGGTTATCCATGCCATGACCCTGTCCTCTGAGGTAGTGCTCAGGTCGTCTCATTGAGTCAGCTTGGCACGGAGAAGAGGAAGGCTGGCAGATTAGTATGGTCGATTAAAGCTTTTGTATTCTTCCTAGAAATACCTCTCTCTTGTATACTGGAAGCCTTTGTCAGCATTGCGAGCATTGGCTTTGTTTCTCAATTCCAGTTAGAGACTTTGCATAAAAAAATAACTATTTCAAAATCTATTCTTCTTCTAGTAGCTCTATTTCTATGAATGTGAAAGCTGTGTACTTAATGAGACAATGCTTTTAATTGGCAGTTACTTCATCACAGTGCACTATATCCCCCCCTGTGACCCCCCCCCCCCCCAGACACAGATGCACACACTTTCCCTCAGTCCTCAGGCATGGGTCCTCCCATAAAAGGGCATTGTTTGCCTGAAACCTTCACCTCAGGTTGAAGCCCTGGACTTAGTAAAGTGTTGTGAGACAGTGTTTATTCTTAATGTCGCCATATACATGAATAGAATTAAAATGGAATCAATGGGTGGTACCCTCCTGGGTGATGCAACAGCAGCCATTGTTTGCCAGAGAACAAGAATAGAGAACAAGCACGTTGTTAACAGTCATACTGAGTACAATATAGTATATACTATATAGACATTAATTGAGAATGACCATTTTGGGGGGTAGCTACCCATATTAATTAAGCCTGGTGATCTTGGGATCTCTTCAAATCATTACACAACAGTGAGTCTCCCATTCAGACACTGACCAAGACCAAACTTGCTTAACTTCAGTAGACTGCAACAGGATGTCATAGTTGTCATGGTAATGATGCTTACAGTATGTGTATTTGGGTTTTACTAAATCCTACTTTCATGATTTCATGATTCAGAAATTGTCATGCCATTTGGAATAAGCTAAAGGTATAGCGTGGCATAGCACTACATACTCCCTAGGAAGACTGAGTTCTCACTTTAAAAGCATGCTTTGACAACATTCAGATGTACATTTAGAGGAAATCCAACTTTTCAGTATCAACAGACCTTTGATAACTAATCCTTTCACTTTTTCAATATCACAACAACCTATACATCACGCAGACAGTCTCTGACTAAATGTTTTTATAGAGTACAGAATAGTCTGGCTGGAATGCATTGACCATAGAATACTTTAGTAACCTTATATCCTGTGGTCTCAGTTTACTTCCATTTTCAAAAAGTATTAGAAACAAAAACATCCATCCAGGGTTAGTGCATGTTTGTGTGAGTGTGTGTGTGTGTGTGAGTGTGTTTGTGTGTGTGTGTGTGTATGTGTGTGTGTGTTTGTGTCTTGTATGTTCAAGCCTGTGTGTTTTTGTATATGTGTGACTTCACATGTGTGTGTGTGTGTGTGTGTGTGTGTGTGTGTGTTTGTGTGTGTGTGTGTGTGTGTGTACATTTGCACACACTCCCAGCTGTGTGTTGTGTCTGCTGTTTTGTGGAACTCGAGCCTTGTCAGGGATATGCCTCGAAGGACGATGTGTTCCAGCAGGGAGGATGCTGTACTTAGTGGGGATAGTGCTGTGGTGTTCCCCCCTCAAAACACACACACACATGCACACACACGCACAGACAGACAGACACACACACATTTGGCCCGGATCCCTGCTTAGCCTGCACCTTCTCCTCCACACACACACACCCACACAGCACCTCTGCCACTCGCTCGTTCGCCCCTAACGGGTACATCTCCATGTGTTAATTAAAAGCGCTAAAGGATGTGGTGGTTAATTCTCATGACACTACCATAGAACGTTCTAGTTCAGCAGCTGTGACTTGTGCCCCAGTTTTTCATTTGTTTAGTGGGCTAAGAGAGGGAGGAGGACCGGCTGCCCTGACAGGCTAACTCATCATGGCAGTTTTAATGTTCAAGGCCTTGTATCTGCAAGCTAAGCAGTGTAATCGACTCGGCCAACGCTACGTTAGCGCTCCTGCCAAATTGATTATATTTTCTGATGAAAAGACCACTGCGGTGTGTTTTTTTAATGTACGCCCACCGTTGATGTCTGGAGAACATAACTTCATTTCTCAGCTATCTGACAGGAGACCATAATCTGGTGAAGGCGGGCTGATATACATCATGGCTTTGCATTCACACTCACGTATTTACCTCTTCTGTCTATGACAAATTAGACACTGTGAAGGTGGCGTTGTCTGTCCAAATACATAGCTAACACAATTGCTCTTTCACGCAAGCTCATAACTACTATAGGTGTAATGTGGGTAAATGGAAGGTGAGGTTACCAGTACTATTATTACTATACTATGCTAATATACAGTGTTGGGCAAGTTACTTCAAAAGCGTAATGCATTATTTATTACTTGTTACTGTCATCTCATAGTAATTTGTTACATTACAATATTACTGTCTTTGGATTGTAAGGCATTATACTATGTTTACATTACTTTCACCAAAATAACAGGAAATATGGATTTGGTGTTCTCAATAGATCTTCATGTGTTCAATGCAGCTCATTACACGGCAGGAGGTGATGTGGTATGACATAATGACTGAGCTAGGCTTAAGGCTAACAAAAGAACAATATAATGGTTGCAGTTATGGCCCATGGGACAATGTAGGCCCCAAAGGCCAAAGGTCACTCACAACTTAATATACGTAGTAAAATATAGCCATAGTGAAATTGTATGTTGACTTTAAATGGTTCTCATCATTGCTGGTTGCCTATCATTCCACTTACAGTTTGTGTAAACTTAATGCAAATAGTTTGAGAATAATGGCTACGATCTTTGTCTGTAACAGCAACATTTTAGTTATTCTCACTGCTTGAAATGAGAAGTATAGCCTAACCATGTTAGATCTGTTGCATGAATGGCAGAGATAACTCAAATTCCCTTTCTACAGTCATCTAAACAAGGCAATCAAATTCCAGGACCAGCATAGATGACTTTTTTTAATTCTTGGATGATCTTCTCTGGTGCCAATTGAGCATTTCTCAATTTTGGATTAAAAAGCAAAGTAACTTCAGTTACTGAGAATTGTACCGAGTGAAATATTACTGAAATTGTATTGGTAATGCCTTACATTACTGCATTACAGCAAAAAGCAATGCATTACTGTAATTACATTACTTTTTTAATGCATTACTCCATACAATGCGAATATAGTAGAAGTTGTAGTAATCTATTTAGCTACTACAGTACTACTACTACCATACCACTGATGATTACTTACACACACACACACACACACACACACACACACACACACACACACACACACATATACACACACACACACACACACACAGGGTCTACTACAACCACACACCTACAACTATAGTGTAACTAATACTGGATTTGTAAACTAGTCCAACTGCATACATTAGATACATTTCCTTCTTTCCTTCTAGCGTTCTAGGTCCATCAGTCCATCATCAAGCATTACTGGGCCACCTCACTTACACTAGACACAACAGTAGGATAACTGAGCATTGCTAGCGTAACTATCAGATTATTCAAATGAGTCTGTTCCTCCTCATCTGAAGCATCTGAGGGTCAATTAGCGAGCTCGGCCCCTTTGAGAATGTATGATGTAACACACTCACTTCAACGCAGTAATGAGCAGGTGTTTTTATCATTAGCACACTGCTAGCCTTTTCTGTTACAGTATCTGCATCATCAGTGTTCTTACAGTAAAAGAGATATAACTGCTGCAAATATCCCCTCATGTGGTCTTTGCTCATGGTTGCCTCCAACCCATCCCCTTCCCCAGAGGAGAAAACGTGGAGTCGCTGAGCTGAGCAAAGCCCCCAGAGTGCAATTAGGATACGGCTCGACAATGACATGCAGTCTCCATGGCGTTCAGCATCCCTCTCCTCACCCCTCTTCTCTCCTATCATCTCTCTTCTCCTCTACCCTTCTCTCCTCCCTTCTTCTCTCTTCTCCTCTACCTTCCTCTCCTCCTCTCTTCTCCCCTCTGCTATTCTCTCCAATCTCTCCTCTTTTTCCCTTTCCTTTCATCTCCCCTATTCTCCTCTTCTCTCCCTTCCTTTCTTCTTCTCTTCTCTCCTCTCTACTCACCCTCTTCCTCTCCCCTTTCCTCTCTCTTACCCTCTATCCTCTTCCCCTCTCCTCCATTCTCCCTCTCCTTTTCTCTCCTCTCTGCGTTTGTGTATGTGAGGCATGCAGGAGATTCAGGGCCAAGAGATAGATTGTGTTAGGTTGGCATTGCTGCTGATGTGTTTTGTCAGTATCTCTCCATCTCTCCCTTTCCCTCTCACTCTCTCTCCTTCTCCCTCTCTGTGTGTCTGTGTGTGTGTGTGTGTGTGTGTGTGTGTGTGTGTGTGTGTGTGTGTGTGTGTGTCATGGGGGCCTGGTGGATGAGACACTAGGGAGAGGTCTGCTGCCTGCTGCCTCTCTAAGGTTGAGCGCTAGAGAAAAGTAGGACAGCAGAGCGATATTGAGCATATTGGACAGGAAGGCGAGAGAGACACTGAAGTGGAGTGTGTGAGACAGAGACTATGCAGACTGGCCAAAAAGCAAGAGAGAAAGAACAACATTCACAAAGAGATAGGAAGAACAACAAAGACAGAGAGAGAGATAGATGGCTTGGTCTGAGGGAACAGGAAGAGAGGGTGGGCACAGGGAGAGAAAGAGATAGAAAGCAACAGGGAAAGAAAGAGAGAGAGAAATAGACAGAGAGACAGAGAGAGTGGAAGCAACAAGAAGAAAAAGAGAGAACGCAACAGGAAGAGAAAGAGAGAGAGAGAGAGAGAGAGAGAGAGAGAGAAACAGAGGGTGACCCGACAGTGCTGGCATGGCCTGTCTACTCCACTGCTGCGTTCAAAGCTGCGGCTCCTCTCTCTGTTCCTGTGCCAGCAGGGAGAGGGGAACCGAGGGCCAGCACTGACCCAAAGGCCTTGCTCTCTTGGAGCCAGACCCTCAGAGGAACCAGAACCAGGAGGGACACATCTGTCACAGGAGCTAACACACATCCCCATCATTTTAAGTGGAAAAGAGTCTTCCTCAGGGTTTTACAGCCATTTCCTCTGAGGGTATTTTTGAAGGGTGTTTTGAGACTGCAGGTTTAAATGGAGAAAACAGAATCATGTGAGAATATGAGTGTGCATATGAGAATATGAGGCAAATGGCTGAACTGTTTCTTACTTCGTACAGTGAAGTTTGTACACATAGTCATGGCATCTATCTGGGATGCTGTTGAAGTTTGTACATAGTCATGGCATCTACGTATCTGGGATGCTGTTGAAGTTTGTACATAGTCATGGCATCTATCTGAGATGCTGTTGAAGTTTGTACACATAGTCATGGCATCTATCTGGGATGCTGTTGAAGTTTGTACATAGTCATGGCATCTATCTGGGATGCTGTTGAAGTTTGTACACATAGTCATGGCATCTCTCTGGGATGCTGTTGAAGTTTGTACATAGTCATGGCATCTATCTGGGATGCTGTTGAAGTTTGTACACATAGTCATGGCATCTCTCTGGGATGCTGTTGAAGTTTGTACACATAGTCATAGCATCTCTCTGCACATGCTGTAATACTATAACCATATGATGACTTTCCCTTCAGTTTGCCACTGATGCGTGAGGAAATGATGTCAACTTGTGTACCTTGCAGCAGCGGCTCTTTCCCACAGTGCAGTGGGGCAGGGGCAGATCAGAGGGGAGGCAAGTGGACAGACAGCAGAGGAGATGAGAGTGGGCAAGCTTGTGATCCTGCACCATGCTGTTCTTCCCTCCCCTCCTCTCCTCTCCTCCCCTCTCCCTCCTCTCCTCTCTTCCCCTCTCCTGTCCTCTCCTCCTCTCTTCTCCCCTCTCTCCTCTCCCCACCCCTCTTCTCCTCCTCTCTCCTCTCCCCCCTCTCCTTTCCTCTCCTCCCCTCTTCTTCTCTCCCCCCTCTCCTCTCTTCTCCTTTCCTCTCTTCTTCCCTCTTCTCTCCTCTTATCTCTTATCCACTGCTCTCCTCTCATCTCCTCTCTTCTCTGTCCTTCTCCATCCTCTCCCCCTCCCCACTCCTCTACATTCCTCTCTATTCCACCCTCCTCTGTGACACAGCTTGAAAATCACAAGGCTTGTGTCTGTGAGCGTTTTCCCTGCGTACCGTCTGTCGCTCCAGTCACCAGTCACACCCATCCCGCTTGGCAGGTGGTGGGCTCACATAGCGTTCTGGTGCCGTGGGTGTACTGTCAAATAGGGTCAGGTCTGGCAGCGGCGGGCTCACTTAGGATTCTGGTGGCATGAGGATACTGTCGGGTCAGATGGGTCTGGGACGAGGGACCAGCTCCAGCCTAAGCTGAAAGGGCCGGACAGTGAATGAGGGAGAGGCAGATGGAGGACATGAGGTCACCAGATTAGAAAGCCGAGAGAGTGGGGTGAACTCAGAACAGCCAGGGAGCAGAGACTGTAGAGAGAAGGACCTCCCTCTCAGTAGAAAAGAAAGTGACACAAAATAATGTCAACATTACTTTAATATTACAGCTCCCTTATTCTATTGCAATCACAGCAGTGCCCACCTGCTAGTGCACATACATAACTAAGTATAGGAATATAAAATATCACTGAAGTTTATCCAGGGAGGACTCTACCTGAAAAATATTGGTTCTCCACCACCATAGATTATGATTCATCAGCTGAAAGGCTCATTGTGAGAGTCTGTTAAAATAAAGCAGTTATGGAACCTTTTGTGAGGTCATAGTAGAAACAAGCCATGGAAGAGGTTTTTTTATTTCCACGTAAGAACCTTCAGAGATCGGAAGTCTCGTTAGTTTCCATTGAGAAAGGAAGTCGATCAGTTTTTCCCTTGACCTTCAAGATTCCACGTTTCTGTGAGTGTTCGGCAGACTCACCCACCTACCAGGCTGCTGCGTCAGCTGAGAGCCTTCGCTGGTTTTCCTCCTCATCCTCCCCAGCCAGCTCAGCGGTGAGGTTTCGACACACCAATCAACACTGCTGCATACACCACCTGTGAAGCATCAAATATGAACTAGAAATGCAATTCCAAGGAATTACCAGTGCATGAAAATGCTAAAGTTGTGATGTAAAATATCATGTATAGTTAAAACAGATAATACAGAGATGGTTACTACGGTGATGCTAGGATAGACATGGTGGTTGCATAGCTTAATAAAAGTTGATAGTTTAAAAGTAGACTGTTTAAAAGCTGAATGTAGATAGTTTAAAAGTTGTTGATAGACAGTAGATAGTTTAAAAGTTGTTGATAGACAGCTAGTTTAATAGATAGTTTAATGATAGTTTAAAAGTAGACCGTTTAAAAGTTGAAGGTAAATAGTTTAAAAGTTGTTGACAGACTGGAAGTTTAATGAATGTTGATATTCAAATAGTTTAATAGCTGTGTATAGGTAGATATTTGACGATAACTGAAAGTTGGAATGGCTCTAATGTTTGCTAGCAGTTATGCTAAGATTTTTAACTATGCTAACCATGCTACTTAGCTAATGTTTTATAGCAGTGCTAGCAATGCTAACATGTTAACCATGCTACTTAGCTAACTTAACTAACATTTTCTAGAAGTTTAATGAATGTTGATATTCAAATAGTTTAATGGCTGTGTATAAGTAGATATTTGACAATAACTGAAAGTTGGAATGGCTCTAATGTTTGCTAGCAGTTATGCTAAGATGTTTAACTATGCTAACCATGCTACTTAGCTAATGTTTTATAGCAGTGCTAGCAATGCTAACTATGCTACTTAGCTAACTTAGCTAACATTTTCTAGCAGTTTTGCTAAACATGCTAACTATGCTAGCAATGCTAACATGCTAACTATGTTAACCATGTGACTTAGCTAACCTAGCTTATCATTTTTAGTAGTTATGCTAACTATGCTAACTAACATGCTAATTATACTAACCATGTGACTTAGCTAACCTAGCTAATCATTTTAGTAGTTATGCTAACTATGCTAACTAACATGCTAACTATGCTAACCATGTGATTTAGCTAACTTAGCTAATCATTTTTAGTAGTTATGCTAACTAGCATGCTAACAATGCTAACATGCTAACTATATTAACCATGTGACTTAGCTAACCTAGCTAATCATTTTAGTAGTTATGCTAACTATGCTAACTAGCATGTTAACAATGCTAACATATAACTATGCTAACCATGTGATTTAGCTAACCTAGCTAATCATTTTTAGCAGTTTTGCTAAAAATGCTAACTAACATGCTAACTATGCTAACCATGTTACTTAGCTAACTTAGCTAATCATTTTTAGCAGTTTTGCTAACAATGTTAGCAATGCTAACATGCTAACTATGCTAACTAGCTACAGTGGGTAGGAGTCATAGTTGATGACAAGTAACAGCTACAATGGCTGAACAGTTAAAAAGTTCAGTAGTTTAAAGGGTTAAATTGTTTAACAGTGAAATGTTGTAGTGAGGACTTTTATTTTGAAACAGTTTTTGGCAGAGGAAGCAGTTGAACAGGATGTGTAGTCTTAATAGGGCCAGTTTGTATGCTTAAAGCCTGAGACTGGCAGTTGATCCAGGTGGCCTGAACACCTGCCATAGGATTCTAATTGCTTAACGGCCGTATTATGATGTCACAATCAGCAATGTTAAGTCTATGGGGATTTTTAAAAAGTTTTTCTTTAATAGTTTAAAAAGTATAAAAGTTTCAAAGTTGAAAAGACATAGCAGCTTCGTCCGTTTGAATACCTACGTTACAAAGTTTGAATGAAGTTTCTAAGTTAAACTGTTCAAGAGAAATAGCGTACGGAAAAAGTGGTAAGCGGAATAATAATAATAAGAAGTTGTTGCCTAGGAAGAACAGTACAGTGCATTTTCATGCACTGTAATAATAAGAAGTTGTTGTTGCCTAGGAAGAACAGTACAGTGCATTTTCATGCACTGTAACTAGAAAAGCATTTCCTGAAGGAAATACAGTGCATGAAAATACAAAAATATGATGTAAAATATCATACAGAGTGAAAACAAACTATATTGGTTGCTAAGTAGATGAGGTTTAATATAGTTGGAATGACTGAACAGTTAAATAGGTGGATACTTTAAATGGTTAAATTATTTATCATGCTAACTATGCTAACCATGTTACTTAGCTAATTTAGCTAATCATTTTTAGCAGTTATACTAACTATGATAACTAGCATGCTAACTATGCTAACCATGTTACTTAGCTAACTTAGCTAATCATTTTAGCAGTTTTGCTAAAAATGCTAACAATGTTAGCGATGCTAACATGCTAACTACGCTAACCATGCTAACAAGCTACAGTGGGTAGGAGTCATAGTTGATGAAAAGTAACAGTTACAATGGCTGAACAGTTAAAAAGTTCAGTAGTTTGAAGGGTTAAATTGTTTTACAGTGAAATATTGTAGTGAGGACTTTTATTTTGAAACAGTTTTTGGCAGAGGAAGCAGTTGAACAGGATGTGTAGTCTTAATAGGGCCAGTTTGTATGCTTAAAGCCTGAGAATGGCAGAAGATTCTAATTGCTGTGATGTCATAAAGGGCAATGTTAAGTCAATGAAGTTTCTACGTTAAACGGTTGAAGCTGCATTAAACACGTTAGAAGAAGAAGAATAAGAAGCCTAGGAAGAACAGTACAGTGCATTTTCATGCACTGTAATAAGAAGAAGTTGTTGCCTAGGAAGAACAGTACAGTGCATTTTCATGCACTGTAATGAGTCCATTTCCTCAATTGCTCCAGCGTTGTGGAGCACAGGATTGAGATGAAGTATTCAGGTGGACTATTTCCCTCATCAAAGGTGATGTTTGAGTGAGGAGATCCTCCATAGGCTCTTTCTGTACTCACTTTTTGCTCACCTTGTAATTGGTGTTATGACAAGTCAACCTAGGTTTTGTCTTGCATTGTCCCATGGTGTCATGGCTTGAGTATGAGACCAATGGAACAGTTGATTGGTTTGGGTCAATCAGATTCTTTTTAGGTTTTAAATGACAGGTGTCCACGTCCTCAGAGTCTACACTATTCCATTGGTGATGTGTTAATATTGAGCTAATTGTTGAAAGAGAGTTTGTAGCCTTTACCATTGGAAGGGATGTTGGCTTAGAGTTTGAGGATTGGGTCGGTATGGTTCTTTGAAACCGTGCTGTCTCTCGGTAGCTAATCAGAGGTGTGTGTTTGCTGTATACTGGCCTGGGCACAATCAGTTCATGGGGAACAGAGGAGGACTATACACCTTTCCTAGTCCAGCTTCTTACCAACTTGCTGTTATCACACTAACATAGTCACGATCACACACACACACACACACACACACACACACACACACACACACACACACACACACACACACACACTTTAAAATATCTGCAAACATATCATAATCCAATATAATCCAATACATGTACACACAGTCACAGAACACGTCAATATATCCACCTGGGTGCTTGTTCGGTACTCAAACACACACACACACACACACACACACACACACAAACACACACCCTCTGCCAGATATGTGCTCACAGGCTTGCGTGTTTGGCAAGAGACGGAGAGGTGGCATGTGATGGACTGTTTCCCAGACTGGATGTGCTTCTTGTCGTGTTCGCTCGGCACCGCATTGAAATGCTCCACTGGCTCTCCAGCCAAAGGCCTGGACTGGGACACACTGTGCAAGCACTGAGCTTGTCAGCAGGCCTTTGAGGAGACTGATTATATGGCTTTAACTTCTCCTTGTGTTGTGTTAGTCTTAGCCAATCTCTCTTTGAGTGCTGAGGTGTAGGGAAGGACTCTCCTAGATAGTTGATTGGCCTCTGCTTATGGCCTTTCACAAGACAAGAACGCCTGGTTGTTTATCATGTGTTTTTGGCATTAGGAGAGATAGCATAGAACATGAAATATGTATGGATGTGTGGTCTTTTTTTCAATGTCCCCATAAACCCACCCAACCATTGCTGAAATATACAGTTTTTTTTTTTCCTGGCAAGTCTCTTTAGATAAAAGCCTCTACTGAAAGACTGACTGACTGAAAATGTAAGCTTAGTTGCTGGCTGTTTATGTCTCTTGCCAAAGCCTTTCGTCATCTCCTCTCTGAGGCTTCCTGGACAAAGCACACCATTGACAGAGTGACCGGGGCCTGTTCCTCACTGCTGGGCAAGTGTGTTTGTGTCCCCACTGTGCCCAAACATTTTGAGATATGCGACATAGATACAAAGGTGTGCTCGTACACAGACTCTCTCTCTCTCTCTCTCTTGCTCTCTCTATCACCTCTCTCTCTCTATCACACACACACACACACACACACACACACACACTCACACAGAGATCGACAGAGCCCTGTGTGCTGGACAAACACAAACATGTTTTCTGTGTTGCTGTGAGCGAGTGCATTCCTGGCCGGAGAGTGGGGCATAGGGAGGCTTGACCTTTCACTGGGCTCAGGCCTACAGCTGGGAGGCAGCAGGCCTGGATCTGGCTCTCCTCTGGCTCAGACGTGGCCACAAAGCCTCTATTCTTCATCTTGGATGGGAGGTGTGTGTTGTCTGCCATCCCAGTATTTGTTAGCTGCACTGGATGCTGAGTTCTAAGATCTGGCCATAGGTGGGCCAAGATCAGTCTAGATTCTCTCAGCTTCTGCCAGGGATTTCGCAGAGAGAGGAAGAGGAAGGGGGAATCTAGTTTGGCAGTATCTTGCTGCTGCTGCTGCTGCTATGGATTAGTGCAATGCAGTCCTGTGCATCCCAGTAAAGAGTGTCTCAATCCATCCCCTAGTGTGGCGTTCTTAACACACACTACAGGCCTTATTGGAGGTCCAGTGTTATCTTGATAAAGCATTTGAGAACCGTCATAACTGAGGTTTTGGAATTAGAAAATAATAAACACTCAATATTAAAACACCTACTGTATGTGACAAAGTAGCTATAGTAGCTATCAAGTAGCTACAGTAGCTATAAAGTAGCTATCGATCTCAGTGTAGCACAGCATGTTATAGATATCAGCATGTAATGCCATGCTCTTACACAACCCAAGCCTTAATCCTTACTTTATCTTTCATCTTAACCCTAGTTGTAACTGTTCAGAAATGTGTGTATACTTAAGCAATAAGCCCCGTAGGTTACACTGATTATACAACAGCAAAGGGGCGATGATAGGCGCGCCAGTAGAGTGTCTAAAACCTCCCTTAGCTGTTGTATAATCAGTGTAACCTACAGTACAGACTCGAGTGGCTTATTGCTTTTCTTTTCGGTTACTACATAGATCTGGCAAGATCATGAAATAAAGCAACTGTAACTTTTGTATCAAGTTATGGTAGCACAGTAATATAGGTCAAGGTTTGGCCCCAGCCGTGGCGCAACTGGCTGGGGCACATGCACCGTACGCCGGCGACCCGGGTTCGATTCCCGCCCCGTGGTCCTTTCCGGATCCCACCCCGACTCTCTCTCCCACTCGCTTCCTGTCATTCTCCACTGTCCTATCAAATTAAAGGCATAAAAAGCCCCCAAAAATATATATATTAAGAAAAAAGGTTTGAGTTTGTTCTCATTATCCAATGGCATCATACGTGATTCAGCCAGTCACAATCAAGGACTGGAACTATCAGTTTACATTCTACTCCATAGAACTGATATACTATAAAGATCCTGACAAAGGTGTTTGGTCGCGGAAAAGTGTGATGATGTTCCTCATATGACTTCATTATAGGATCAAACAAGAAACAGGATAAAATGAAGCCGCCATTGAATCAGTGTCATACCTCTCTGTCTTTGCTCCTCCCTTAACACCACCCACCTGCAGACAGAGGAGGTAGTGGGTTAGACACCCACCCCCCTCCCTCGCTGCTGTGCTCAGACCCGCTGCAGAACACGGTGTACCAGGACAGAACCAAAGAGCCAGGAGAAACGGGGGATTTTAGCCCATAACTGGGTCAGGTCTGTCATTACTCCAGGATTCTCTGGTTGCTGTGATACACAAGCTGGAGCTTGATTAGAATATTCTCAGCCATTGTGTTTATAGTATTATATAGATATGGTAAATACTTAATATATCAATTTTTTTTTTTATGGATAGAGGTAAAGATTTAAGGTGGTTCAAGGGTGCATTTTGATAGGAGCTTGTTCATTCAGCTCATTGCTCATTTGAAGGGACCTTGGCTTCATTTCATCCCAAAGGTTGCAGATATTGAAAACTGAGAGGAGGCTGATGCGACTGTGGCCCACAGACCAATTTATCATTTAACACAAAGACACACACGCACACATACACACGCACACACACTCAAAACATTCTCATGTTTATTTATTTTTTCACCCAGCTATTCAAACCAACCCCAACAATCTAACAAGCTAACACAGTGATTGCATTTTTTGTTTTTCTTAACTTGCAGAGTCATGAAAATGCATTTATATGTGTGGCTTTCATAATCCCTCTAGTCCTTATCTTCCCTCTGTCTCCCTCTTTTACTGTCAAAAAGATTGGCTGGTGGTGTCATCCGGGCCAATAGTGTTGGAGTATTCCCCACAAACTAAGAGCGGCTCTTAAGCAGTCACTGAGTTGCCATGTCTTATTCATGATATTGCGTAAATATTGAATGCTTTGTCATTTCCACATATGGCCTCACGGAAACATCTGCTGGGGACGGAATCTCTTGTTTTGTTGTATTTTGAGTAATTAAATGGAAAAGCTGGTAAATATTTCATGTTCCAGGCCTGTATCAAGTCAATTAGCATAATGCTAACAAGTAGAGTCGCAGCTTTTGGAAAAGCTGTTTGAAGTCATCCCTGTATCTGGGGGAGTGTCGAAAGGGACATGATGTCACAGTACTGGATTGTGTTGCCTTAGCAATGCTAGTGCTGTTTCCAAAAGCACTAGTTCCGAGTCTGTCAAAATAAAGTCCTCTCCTACCTCCAAATTTAGCAATATGACAACAATAACATTTGCCTTTGTGGGTCTGGCTGAACCACAGAAATTAGCCATCAGTGAGTGTGTGTGTGCGTGTGTGTGTGTGTGTGTGTGTGTGTGTGTGTGTGTGTGTGTGTGTATTTGTGTCTTTGTGTCACTGTGTCTGTGTGTATGTGAGAGTATGTGTATGTGTGATTCTGTGTGTTTGTGTGACTGTGTGTGTGCGAGTGTGTCAGCGGGGTGTGGTGCAGGACTGCAGCTTCTCCATCTGCCGTGTTTGGCAGACAAGACGGTGGAGCCCAGGAGAAGAGAAGAGAAGAGAAGTTATCAGGGAGGCAGGGAAGTGCTGGGCCTGGCCGGGCTACTCTTATCAGTCCTCCCCATGATAAGACTTCTGGCTCCAGCCTCGTTAGGGGCAGATAGGGGATAACCATGCTGCTGCCCAGAAACAGCACACATCAGCAGGGACTGGTTTGCCATTGTCTGCTGGCTTGAGTGAGTTGTGTGCTGGAAGACCAGTAGTTCTCACATGTTTTGTTTGGTCAGAACATTCTTTTTTTATAAGTCTGCTGTGTTTTTTTGTTAAGCTTTTTTGTTCAGCTTGTGACCATGACATGACTAGTCAGCCTGGCATTACTGAGCTGTGGACATTGTTAGACTCGCAGCACTGTCTTGCCAAACCAATATAAGATATGCAAACCAAGATATGCAAACAAGACTTAATAGTGCAGTATTATAATATGGTCATTTGGAATCCACAGTAGAGTAAGACACTAAAAACTCTTGTTAGGCCTTCACACAATAGTCTTTATGAGATGGGCATAAAAGCAATGCCATTTATGTAGTCTAGGAAGAACATTTGAATGTAGCCTTTTCATAAAGCATAAAAAAAACACTTCTCTGTCTTTTGTGTGTGTGTGTGTGTGTGTGTGTGTGTGTGATAACCTGCTTGAAGTACATCCTCAATCGTTCATTTTCTCTTCTTCTCTTTCTGTCTCTTTTGTTCTTTCTCTTTTTTCACACAGTCTGTCTTTGTGTCTCGACACACATCTAATGGTCCTGTCTCTTCTTCATTTCTCTCTCTATCTCACTCACTCTCATCTCTCTATGTTTTCCTTCTCTTTTTTATCTTTTTCTTTTCCCCTACTTTTTCATCCGCTTTCTCTGTCTCTGCTCTTTCTCTCTCCCTCCTCTCTTTTTTTCTACCTCTATGTGCCCCTGTCTCCCCCCTCTGATCTCCCTTGATCCACCTCCCTCCCTCTCATCCTTCTCTCTCTTTCTTTCTCTCTTTCTCTCTCTCTCTCTCTCTCTCTCTTTCTCTCTTCCTTCAGTACCAGTGGCATCTCTTCTCCCTCTCAGCGTGGCTGCTAGGTGACTCTCTCCACATTGTTGGTCTAAATAAGGATTGATTTCACAGTAACTTGGAAGTGACGACACAGCCTGTCTTCCAACCCCTGCTCTGTGTTTTCTTTTCTTCCTTTTTTTGTCATTGACAGCTTTTATGGGGCTAGAAAGTTCCTCAAATGGTATCATCCAGTACAGCAGACAGCCTGCATTTGTCCAGACACTCGTCATTTGAGAACTGAGAGAGGGAGAGAGAGAGAGAGAGAGAGAGAAAGAGAGAGGCGAGATGGCAAAATTTAGACCACAGTCATAGCATCCAACTGAAACACATCACGCAGGATTGACCGCTCCTAGTTAATGCAAATGTATTTGTATAAACACACTGTCAGGTGTTGAGGGCTTATTTTAAGCACTTGGAGGAGCCCGTGTGTGGGCGTGAGCAGGCAGAATAGATAACGGCTCTGATCATGGAGGATCCACCAGAGCACATCGTCTATATGAAGCGAACGAGCAAGCTGCTTCTCCACCGTCCTCCTTTCTGACCCTTCTCTGTCTCATTGTGCTCATTCTTTGACCAGTCCACTCTCACACCGCTGCCTGGTTCTTGTTGTTTCTTATTTTCGCTCACAGGTTTCCAAGTAAGCGTGTCATAATTAGGCGACGAGTTTTGTTTTGACAGATGGAAAGGAAACGGTCACTCTCCGATTCCCTCCCTATTCTTATTTTCTGTTCTCTGGCACTAGAATAACATTTCCTCCCGTCGTTTCTGGGCTTAGGCAGAGGTGCTGTCTTTGAAGAGCTGAATCAGATGGAGTCTTTGCAGGCCGGCTCTAAATACGGAAGATAGGGTTGTTCTGTCCTTGTCGGAAGAAACACACTTCTTCCAAATCCCTCTCTTGACGCTATGCAATCAGACAATGACAATACACTCACACTCTCATCTTTTCTGATCATACAGTATACACACATACTAAATCCTTTCATCTTGAGCCTATGATCAACTGCACAGTTTTATTAGGGATTATGTGATTGGATGCCTTGTTACATTATCGTCTGCTATACCGCCCTTACAAAAAATAACTGCAGTTTTTCAAGTGAAAACATGAATGCAGTATACTATTTTGCACACACATTGCACTGCACTTTAGCGACTACAGAAATGCAGTATTTGGACATGATACTGCATTCTATTGCATTGTACTTCAACATTGTGCATTGTGCAAAACTACATTTAGGGTCCTTTGTTTCTCCCTCTTCAAATATGGTTAATGGTGGTATGGCTGCATCAGCTGGAGTTTTTAGCTAGGCCTTGTTTTAGCTTTGTTTAGGGTCTGACAGACTTTATATATATATGTGTGTGTGCGTGTGTGTGTGTGTGTGTGTGTGTGTTGTGACTGACTTCACAGTGACCCCTGGCTGGCTCCTCAGACAGCCTATTGGGTTGTGAATCTGACAGGAAGTCCCTTAACACAGATCTGACTTCCCTGAGAGAGCTACAGGCTGTGCTACAGTATAACTCTGTCTGCGTGCAAATAAAGGCTCGTCATGTGTGTCAGATGGATGGATCCTGGACTGGCAGGTTAAACTAGGGGCTTAAGGTCCAGGAGGAAGGTTAACCACCCTCAACCACCATGGACAAAACACAGGGGAGTTCAGCCTGGGCAAATTACATATATTTGTGTAGTATGGCTTTGTTGAGTCAGAACACTGGTGATTTTGTGGTTTGGCAGAAGAGTTGTCTGCTTTTAGTCTTTTAGGCCCTGTCCTTACTACGCATAAATATGAGGTACACTATGGTAAATATGAATATGCATAATTATTTTTCAGTTTAGCCCTTCTGTCCACATTAAAACGGCGTATTATGACACAGAAAACAATACTTTTCGAAAATGCTCTTTGAGGTGCATAAATTTGAAAATGCCAGGTTCATGTTGTATTGTGTACAGCAGTGTTTCAGTGTTCTAGTGTGGACGGAGAACATTTTCATCTCAAATTTGTGTTTTTTTATTGTCCTGTGCATGCCTGACAATGTCCTGCACATGCATAGTCTACTGTTTTTCCATCACTGTGTTTCTGATGGTCATATTCATTAGGCCTCAACATCATCCATTAACTGTCATACTTTGTGCCTGGTGAATATTCATGAGCAGTAGGCTGGGGATTGGCAGTCAGTTCAGTTCAGCATCTGGAGGAAGGGCTGGATGGAGGGAACATTGAGACTGTGATGTGTGCAATGCCTGATGGGAATTAATGCTGTGTGTGCATCTTGGCCCACCCACACCTGAACTGGGCCATCTCTCTCTCTCTCTCTCTCTCTCTCTCTCTCTCTCTCTCTCTCTCTCTCTCTCTCTCTCTCTCTCTCTCTCTCTCTTCTCACACACTCACACACACACACACACACACACACACACCGCAGTCTACAAACCCCTGTGTCAGCTCTGTGTCCCTAACAGACCCTGTGGTCTGCATGGTAATATGTGGCAGAGAGGAGGACCTAAAATACATTAAATAAACCATCAGGGACAATGCTGATCACCCTCTGCACCGCACAGTAACTAGGCATAGGAGTATGATCAGAGTATGGCAGACTACTTTCTCAGCCCTGCTCAACACACCAACTGAGGAAGTCTTTTGACCCCCAGGCCACAAAGCGATGGTGGGGAGAAATCTATCTATCAACCTGACTATCTATCTATCTATCTGTCTGTCTGTCTGTCTGTCTATCTAGTTAGATAGAACATTATTCCAATGATAACAGACCTCATGATGTAATAGAATTATGAGGTCCTGTAGTTTTATCTCAATCACATCAAGCTTAGCTTACAGCACCAGACCAACTGCTTTGGTCCAGAGTCATTGTCCAAGGATTTCCCCAAATGCTCAGAGCTGAGCAAATGCACTGGTTTCTTTGAAAGGATTTACAGTATTTGTTTTGTGCTTTGGGGCAGGCGATCATCTTGCTCATCAGCAAATGCAGACGATCCCTCTCTGCTCGAGAAACAGAGCGGAGAGAACACCATGTTTGGATCCGGGTTCCGTGGCAGGTCCATGCTTGTCGGTTCTCTTCTGTTTGTCATTGAAATTGTTCCTTAATTGATTTAAGGCTTCACTTGTTTCATTGCCTGTTTGTAATAACTGGGAAATAAGCCAGAGGCTTATCATGAGATTCATTTGCACTTGGAGGCCAAAAGCAAAGGCTGATTCACTGAACTACAGACACATGGCTCATGTTCTTTTTAGTCCATCTGGATGACATGGAGATTCATCTATCAATGACTTTTGACCTTGGTGTGGGGTCGGTTACAGTCATGGTTGTAGTGTCATTCCTCCACACAGGAAGTGCTTCTGGTTCTCACATATGCATGTGTGCACACACACACACACACACACACAGACACACAGACACACAGACACACACCCTCGAAATTTCCTTCTATATAGATGTCTTTAATGATGTATACGTTTGGTGAGGTTTTGAGTGATGAATGGTTTCTTCTTCACCATGGCATCTTGACAGTCAAGAACAGCGTTCTGTAGACTGGAACCACCCCGACCCTGGCCCTTGCCTTGCCCAGGTTAGAGCCATATTGTGGCCCATTTCTTCCCTTATTTACAATTTCAGATTCTGGCTCGTCTTCTCTTGATTGGAGCTGGATCTGGTCAGGTTCTTCTCCTGATTGTAGTGTTCTAAGTATGTTTCTCCCCTGGATCTTAAGGCTGCATCTGCGCCTCTGTTGTATCAGCCTGACCTCTGGGAGGCAGCCGTGGCCTACTGGTTAATGCTTCGGACTTGTAGCCATAGGGTTGCCGGTTTGAACCCCGACCAGTAGGCATGGCTGAAGTGCCCTTGAGTATGGCACCTAACCCCTCACTGCTCCCCGAGCGCCGCTGTTGTTGCAGGCAGCTCACTGTGCCTGGATTAGTGTGTGCTTCACCTCACTGTGTGCTGAGTGTGTTTCACTAATTCACGGATTGGGATAACTGCAGAGACCAAATTTCTCTCACAGGATCAAAAGAGTATACTTATACTGTATTTGGTTATCCATATTGAACTGAGTGCAAGCTACTGTGTAATGGAAAGAGAAGTAACCAGTAACTGGACTCTTCTCTACATACCCCCCCCCCCCCCCCCCCTCCCCCCCCATCACCACCTCACACACACACACATACAGCCTTGGATGTGTGCACTACTGGAGGAGGAGAGACAGCTCATTGATCAAGTCTGAGGCTGGTGGGAATCTGATCTGTGGTGGATTGTAATTAAAAAACCCTTCTTCTCCTCTCCTATACGATACCATACAAGATTTACAGGTTTGACGCCATCTTTAACATTTTAGAAGACAAATAGAAGCCATCTAGGTTGTTGTGATTGCTAGAGGATTTGTTAGATGATGAACAAATGCTATTGCATTCATTTGGGGAAAGTATCAGATCTATTATCTCAGTGTTTCCTCTACATTAATTTCAGCATGATGGCCCGCCATGGTTTAATTACCGTAATACCATCACTGTATCAGAATCAGGGCAGACGCACAATGTAGTTGCCAGGGATGTGCACAGGAATTTTGAGGGGCGGTTGCTCTGACCTAAAAAAAGGGCACACCCCCCCCCCCCCCAACAAAAAACAACAACTCACGGGCTATATGAAGGACTGAGAATAACAGAGCCTTTATTAAAATATATATATATACACTTCTATATAGAAGTAAAACACTGAAATACAGCACTCAATCACCCAGGGATGGAAACTGCACGGGCCTACCGGGCCCAGGCCCAGGGGCCCAAGGGGTCAGGGGGCCCTGAAGCCCAAGCCTTTGCATGGAATCATTGCCTCAATATCAACAAATCAGGATGTAGGCTATGAATCTGATTGAATTTAGTATTTGCCATCCCCAAAATGCACCAGAATACAGGAAATCACATCAAACAAATTAAAACATTTCTGGGGGAGGACCCCCAAACCCCCCCTCCCACATATACGACAATTAGTGGGGGGCCCTTAATACATCTGGGCCCAGGGGCCCGAAAGTTCATAATCCGACCATGCAATCACCTTAACTAATAACACAGAAAAACATGACTTCATGAAGTCATGAAAATCACCAACATCAATATCCCTATCAATCAATATCCTATCAAGTCACTGATAGGTTTCTCCAAATGTGGGCTCATCATCTGACCAATTACATATTATTGTTATTGCCATTATCATTATTATTTTAATGCCCACTAGTGGTATTTATGTTCTGCTCAGGCAAGATCTTTGAAATGATAGCCTAAGTTTTTTTAGATTACAATTATTTAGCATGCAGCTCTTTAACCCTGTACTTTCTAGCATGGTCCTCTCATCTCATATTTGGTGATCATCACTTGGGCCTACCTGCCCTATTTGCCTCCTCCTGGTCCACATTTTCCTCACATGTTCTGGAGGCTTGTGACTGCTCCTCATCTTAAATGTAATGTAATTATGAAACATTGCCATTAGTAAGCTAAAATATGAGTCTGATTAATTAATCAATTCGCTTACACAGTGTCATGTCATCTTTATCACAGAAAGTTTCTGTCTCACCTGCTGGTTGGCTTTTTCACAGCCAACCCTGCAGTGATGTGCTGCCCTTTGCTGCCTCCCTGAATTGTCTCTCCCTCTCCTGAATCCGCCTCTTTTCAGTGGGCATCTTGGCTTCAAACAATACCCAAAATAGTGAATAGGATTTAAGCATTTAACCATTTTGAATAAAATAATTAATGTGATGTATTACTTCCATCATTCATTCTTTCTAAAACAAAATGTGAGAAAGTAACTATCAGCATACATGTAGCTTAGTTTGCCTAATGCAGGGGTGGGCAAACATTTTGGCTCAAGGGCCACATTGGGTTTTGAAAATTGGCCGGCGGGCCGCACAGTAGGCTAGTAGCATAATGTTCAAGTTAGTTCTGCTGCAAAGGAGATAACTAAGGGGCCGTTTATACGAGGACGATTGCGAAGGAAGACGACAAAATATTTGATCATAAGTGCCTTTCGTTTACACGGCGACCCCGCCATCGGGGCTTGAAGACGCAAAAATCTGAAGACTCCTTCCAGAGTGTAGAGTTTTGAAGACGACCTGAAGTTGCGTCTCCGTCTAAACGGCTAAACCAAAGATCCTTGATTACCTCTCTGGCTAAACTGTCAAATTAGAATGTCTGCGTGTGACGTACCGAGGTTCTATCACACCACCACCCAGCGGTCTGGAATGCATATCCAATCGAATATCACATACTCTTGCGTCTTCATATAAACAAAGATTTCCCCCTGAGAATGCTCGTCTAAACGCGAATAAAAAAATTCCACTTCTGCGTCTTCTCTTTTCATCGTCACCGTATAAACGTAGCCTAAGAGTAGGCCTATCATCTCTATTTAACATGATGTTTTGACATTGTAGGCCTAAACGTTCTCTAAGAGTGAAAAGCAGTTTGCGATAAAGCTAACCAATGTCGTCTCTGTCACAGGAAAAAAATAGCGAGCAGCCTGATAACCAAATGAAATGCTCGGCGGGTCGGATGAAAGTGCTTGGTGCGCGGGCCGCAGTTTGCCTACCCCTGGCCTAATGCCTACCAAAACTGGCTATGTGGTAACGGGCTGCTTGTCTGCGAGCTATCTGTCTGATTCTTTAGGCTAAACGTGGCAAACTCAGCCTGGATTTATAAAGATTTGAATTAATTTCATAAAACTTGATGATGATCGTTCGTTTGTTATACATCACAAACTCACTTTTTCCGACAACGTGGTTTCGCGACAATCTCCTTCTAAGGCCGCTCATGCAGGCTCAGCTCAGGTGCCGGTCGCGTGCAGCGCTTCAGCCACGTAAACAGAGTTTGCCCTTCCCCTACTGACTTTCACTTTCGGTGCCGGAATGGAAGTGAATGAGGCTTTGCGATTTTTTTTATCTAGGCCTACGTGAAATTCTGCATCCATTGTACGATTTACTTATTTATTTATTTTCCTCTCGGAAGGGCAACGTGAGTCAAAAAGGCCATATGGGCAGTTGCCCGGGCAACCTGAGCAACCCCCCTGTGCACGTCCCTGGTAGTTGCAGTTGCTTTTTACGTAAATAATCCTGCCGACGTATCCTCCCCTGCTGGCTGCCCCTCACATTGCAATTAAACAATAAGTAGCCTAAAACTAGTCAGAGGTTATTATGGCCCGTCCAGTTTCACTTCACATATTATATATTGTATTGATGTAGCCTATTTAAAACATTAACTTTCTTCTCAGTGTTTCCTCTTCATTTAGCAGTGTCACTGCTTCAGAATTAGGGGAGACGCAAAGTATTGTCCGGAAGCATAGTAGGCTAAATGCCCTCCGCTGGCTGCTGAAAAGTGCAGTTTAACAATAAACAGCAATGCTAATCCGAGGTACCTGTCTAGTTTTATTCCATAAATATATTGTTTTTATAGATGGTAGTGCCATGCCCTATCAAGAGCTTCCATGTGCTACGTGTGTCAACATCGCAAAAACTACAATTCCCGCACAACTTGGTGGAAAGGTATAGCACAGGCTAAGGAAAACCCATTAATTTCTGAAGATGATCGTATTGAAAGTATTTCTCATATCGTAGCCTATTAGCTCGCTCGCAACAACAGCAAAAATGAAACTGGAGAGTGGATGTCTCCGTGAAGACACCGCTGTTACATTAGATGCTCACTCAATTGCGAATCGACGCAGTAAAAAAGCAACGACTGGTAGTAACAAAGGTAAATTGAATTAAAGCAAAACTTGGCCAAAAACATTTTGTATGCACTTGCTGCCACTGTTAAAAAAAATCTAGCGGAAACACTGTATCTACTAGCAATGGATTTCATATCATTCATATGAGGTGGTGCATCCCCTTCTGACTCCTCTAGCCCCTCTATAGATATCAATCATGTTTGGGGGGGGTGTCCCCATTCTGAGACTAGCTCCTCCTCTATAGATATCATTCATGTGAGGGGGGGTGTCCCTAATCAGTGACTAGCTTTTGCTCTATAGATCTCACTCATGTGTGCCCCAAACAGTGACTAGTTCCTCATCTAAAAATATCATTCATGTTAGGAGATGTTTCCAATCTGAGACTAGCTCCTCCTCTGTAGATGTCATTCATGTGAGGGGTGTGTCTCTAGTATCAGACAAGCCCCTCCCCTCATTTGTGTTTAGCATGTCTCTAATCTGAGACTGGCTCCGCGTCTGTGGTAAGGCTCTAATCTAGGGCAGCCATCATGGCAACAGCTGCAGTGATCGTGTGAACCTCTCCTCTGCCAAAGCCGTGTCATAACCAGCCAGGCCAGTTTTTAAAAGCGGTCCTGTGCCATGCCATGTCCGGCTGAATCATGTGTCCTGCTGCTCCATCTGTCCCCTCTCATTTTAATAGTCACATAAGATCACTGGTCTCTGTGTTGCCTAGTGAATATGTCCACAGTTGAAATGACCCTCCGAATGAACTGGTGTGGGTGATAGATGAGGTGGAGAGGAAACATTGATACAGGAAGTCATCATCATCATCATCATCATGTGAGTGTGTCTGTGTGTGTTCATAGGAAGTAAATGTAGCGTGCAGCTTTTGGGAATGAGCTCATCTTTGCTGCTGTATTATATGAGTTTGTGACACATGAGTGTGATTGAGATTGCGATGGGAGCTGGTCATGAGGTGTTCACTTCATATCCTGCAGTGTGACATATCTGTTTTCAGACCAATTCCAGTCAGAGGTGTGAAAGTGTTCTGTGTGTTACATCAGATGAAGTCAGCTGCAAAGACTGTAGAAATACAGAGCCAACACAGATGTCAGTTAGGTTAGTGCATTTGATTGGGGCCTAATTACTAAATGCTTTTTCATAACAAGGGTGAGGATTTGGATGGTAGATGGTAATTAGAGCCTTGACACTAAGAAGCGTTCAGATGAGATTAATGCCTGTTTTTGCGAGCGCTTAAATTCAGGGCTAGCCTTAGCCCGAGGAACAAAAGACAGACTTACTAAGAGTCTCCGGTGATTTTTGGAGCTAATTATTTGTTTGAAACTCCCAGTGAGTTAACCCATTAATGACTACCAAAACAACTAAAACAACTAAAACAACTAGAATAGTGGACCCACAGATTAAGTTCTATAAGTGGCATTGACTTGATATATGGTGTGAGCCCTCTTGGTGGCCACACATGGCAAAACTAAACATTGTGGTTGGACATATTGCCATACTTGGTAGTTAAAGTTGTGTTTTTTTTTTTAAAGAAAAAAATGCAAATAATGAAAAAATAAGTTCAACAAACATTTGACATTATATATGTCAGATTTTCACTGACTTATTTTCAATGACTCACATATTCATCCTTTTAGTTTCTGAGATACAGTCATTTATGTTAACATACTTTTAGTTGTTGGTCACATGTGGCTACTCATTTTTACACTATTTCTAAAAACACATATGGAAATACAGGTTCCTGTGATCACATGGTCAAAAAATGTAATGCACTTACGGGCCACAGTGCCTTAAGGAAAATAATTGTAAAAAAAAAGATTTTCCTGTTTGGTTGAAGGTACACTTGATGAGAAATGTAGCTCCATGACGATGACTTGCAATGCATTTCTATGAGCATCATAGGAAAGAATGCATTCAGATGAACTAATGACCTCTCTCTCTCTCATGTGTTATGTGAACCACTCACTCACTGACTCTAGCCTGTGTGTGTAATGATCTGAAAGTTCCAACCTAGTGTTCTAGAGGTATTTTCATGGAAACTCAAAAATAACACAAACCCATGTGACTAACAACTAAAAATAGTTGTAGAAACTGATTTGTGCTTTCCTCAGCTAGTACTTTACTGTATGTGCTGTGAAGGACATTTTTAATTTCCACTATGGACATTAATGGGTTAATATAGATTATACTAGTCTGCCTAAATGCATTGCAGGTTATATATTATAGCATTTATAGCATGTATTTATATTGTACATGATATTGGAATAGCCAAGCATAGGCATGGCATAGCTTGGGGTATATTATGTGTCTATCAAGAGTTATCAGAGCTTCATAGAATTTCCATTACTGTTATTCATGTGTCACCATATGTACCACGTATGGCATATGGACTGATTTCTCTCAGTGCCTTCATGTGTACCACAGACAGGAGACATGATGGCTGCGACTGCTTCACATATGTGTGTGTGTGTGTGTTGGCACACACGCGGTGGGATGGGAATGCTTCCATAGAAATGTGTGCCTGTCTGTCACACACCTGTGGAAGAGGCCTCATATGGTGGCCCGTGAGGGATAAATAATGCAGTGAATAAATAAACGTCCCACCGTGGTGCAATGTGTGAACTGTTCTGTCTCTCTCTCTCTCTCTCTCTCTCTCTCTCACTCTGTGTGTGTGTGCGTGTGTGTGTGTGTGTGTGTGTGCACGCGCCTGCGTGTATTTGTGGCACACACACTATATAAGGTGACTACACAACATTCAAACCGAAAAAAAAAGCCTCTGTAACATTCAGATGCCACCTGTTTCAGGGCATAGTTATCTTGCCTGGTTGTCTTGTAGTCAAAGCAAAGGATACTGAGCAAAATAAACGTTACCATAAGTATATTGAGAAACGTTGTCTCTGAGTCAAAGTTGTAAAATTATATTGTATTTGTAAAAGGGGAAATGATACACTGCACCTGTGAGCAATCTCTGATAATGATCTTCTAAATCAGCCACCTCGGTGGGAGAGTTGAGGCCAGAGGTGCTCTGGCCGTCTAAGAACTCCATTACCACGCCTGAGAGAGTGATGACATTTAGTTCATACTAATTGAGGCCAGAGTCCAGGACCAGAAGACATATTTGCCTTTGCATGAAGTGACTGGAACAGCTAAGTTCATGGACCTTTGCTCCGATTCTCTCCATATGACATTGTCTCTCTCTCTCTTTCTCTCACTCTTTTTCTCTCCATCTCTCTCACGCATTCTCCTCTCTCCCTCCATCTCTTTATCTCTTTCCATCTCTGTATATTTCTTTCACTAGTGTGTTATGTCCTCTGCTCTCTCTCTCTCCCTCATTCTCTGGTGCTGTGTTTTCCTTTCCAAGTGTCTAAGTGAGAGAGGTGTATGCAAGAGAGCGGCATTGCCACTCATAACAGGAAAGCATAATGACCCGAGAATGTTTTTCCAATAAGGCACATCGAGTCGGAATGTGATGTCACAGCGTTCGTATCCCTCTCCCTTGTCTCACCACATTTTTTCCGAGTGGGCGCCAGAGACGCTCATCATTGCAACTTCATCAGAGCACGGCCATCGTCATCATCATCATTATGGTGTTTGTATGCACCAGCCCACAGAAACAATGAGCATCTCTTTACAAGGGAAACAAAACAAAATTAACAAAACGAATGCCATAAAGCTCACACACACATACTGTAACACACATACACACACACACACACACATAACACACATACACACACACACATGCATGCATATACTGTACAGATATACAGGCACAGAGAGAGAGAAACACCCACAGATACACATACTGTACGTGCATATACACACATTCACTGATGACACTCATTTATTTTCTGTTCCCTTCCATCCACGCTGGTGTGAAACAGTCATCATTTCCTATGGAAAGTG